>NC_066578.1:3940683-4005683 GCF_024679095.1 Eriocheir sinensis | reverse complement strand
TACTACTACTACTACTACTACTACTACTACTACTACTACTACTACTACTACTACTACTACTACTACTACTACTACTACTACTACTACTACTGATAATGATAAACAGTATGGTCATTAAGTATGCCCACAGCGACGCTTCATAAATACATCACGACCCACTTATCGCCTCCACCCACCAATCCCAATTATCCCATCACCACCCTCACGCCCCACTCACTCCCCATTCATCACAGTCATCACCAATCTATATGTTATCACCACGACTCTCCACTACCACCACCCCTCACCACCATCAATACCCTTACCGCCGCTACACCCCTCTCCCACCCACCTCCCATCACCCCGACTCTCCATTACCGACCCCCTCACCACCATCAATACCCTTACCGCCACTACACCCCACCTCCCCCACCCACCCCGCCCCCCTTACCCACCACCACCACCACCACCACGCCTTTCATCTTCCACCCAGAAGTGTCACCATCAAGGAGTGATTTATAATGTCTTCCCTTTATTCCCTCCTCCTCCTCCACCTCCTCCTCTTCCTCCTCCTCCTCCTCCTCCTCTTTCTAATTATCGTATAACTTTTTTCTTCCTCTCATTTGTTAACATTTTCTTTTCTTTGCTTTTTCTCTTCTCATCCTTGTATTGTTTCTTCTTATTTCGATGATGCAAAAAAAGTCCTTTATCCTATAGTGTGTGTGTGTGTGTGTGTGTGTGTGTGTTTCATCCACACCGCACACGCTTGCCAACAGTAAAACAATAAAACCTGATGAATGAGGAGAAAATTATGAATAGAAGTAGAGAGTAAAGAAGGAGGAGGAGGAGAAGGAGGAGGAGGAGGAGGAGGAGGACAGGGACGAAGATGAATGTAGATGATTGAAGATTACAAGTGAGATTAATGTTAATATCCTGAACGAAAGAGAAAGAGAGGATGAAGAGAAAGAGAGAATGAAGAGAAAGAAAGAGAATGAAGAGAAAGAGAGAGGAGGAGAAAGAGAGGAGAGAGAGAGAGAGAGAGAGAGAGAGAGAGAGAGAGAGAGAGAGAGAGAGAGAGAGAGAACACGCAGACACAATAATATTTGCCACGAGAGTAATACTAATCCTTCCAATACACAGCTTTGTTTAACACGTTCAATATTTTGCGGCGTTCATCCCGTGTTTATGCGATTGATATTAACGGCATCATGAGCATTACTATAAGCTGAACCTTTTAATGACTAATAAAACAACGAATAAATAGGTGAATTCTGGGCATTTTATGTGTAGCTTATGTATTATGTGGTTTTACAAGAGGTAGCATGCTTCCTTTCTCTCTCTTCCTCTCCTTCTCCTTCTCTCTCTTTCTCTTCATCTTCTTTCTTTTTCTTCATTCTCTGTCTTTTTCTTCCTCTTTTTTTTTTTTGCATCAAAGGATCTTTCACTCTCTTTCTCTTCCTCTTTCTTTCTCTTTCGTTCTCTTTATTTCTCTTCCTTTCTCTATCTCTTGTTTGTTAGTTGTTTTGCTGTTAGTCTTCTCTACCTCTCTACCTTCAGAATTTGGTGTTAAAACTGCATGCCTCCATTCCTTCCCCGCCCCCGCTGCACACGGCTTTTTACTCCTGCTCTTCCTTATGCTGTCCAACTACCTTATGCAAGAGTTAAACAGCATCTTCACTCCTTCATTTCTCTCCAACTATCCAACTTCCTTATGCAAGAGTTAAACAGCATCTTCACTCCTTCATTTCTCTCCAACTATCCAACTTCCTTATGCAAGAGTTAAACAGCATCTTCACTCCTTCATTTCTCTCCAACTATCCAACTGCTTTATGCAAGAGTTAAACAGCATCTTTCCAACTATCCAACTGCCTTATGCAAGAGTTAAACAGCATCTTCATTCCTTCATTTCTTTCCAACTATCCAACTTCCTTATGCAAGAGTTAAACAGCATCTTCATTCCTTCATATCTTTCCAATTATCCAACTGTCTTATGCTAGAGTTAAACAGCATCTTCACTCCTTCATATCTTTCCAATTATCCAACTGTCTTATGCTAGAGTTAAACAGCATCTTCATTCCTTCATATCTTTCCAATTATCCAACTGTCTTATGCTAGAGTTAAACAGCATCTTCATTCCTTCATTTCTTTCCAACTATCCAACTGTCTTATGCTAGAGTTAAACAGCATCTTCATTCCTTCATTTCTTTCCAACTATCCAACTGTCTTATGCTAGAGTTAAACAGCATCTTCATTCCTTCATATCCTTCCAACTATCCAACTGTCTTATGCAAGAGTTAAACAGCATCTTCATTCCTTCATATCTTTCCAATTATCCAACTGTCTTTTGCTAGAGTTAAACAGCATCTTTCCAACTATCCAACTGCCTTATGCAAGAGTTAAACAGCATCTTCATTCCTTCATATCTTTCCAATTATCCAACTTCCTTATGCTAGAGTTAAACAGCATTTTCATTCCTTCATATCTTTCCAACTATCCAACTTCCTTATGCTAGAGTTAAACAGCATTTTCATTCCTTCATTTCTTTCTCTGGTAAACTCTTGAATAGCCTTCCTAATGTCCGTATCTCTACTTGCTGCCTTCGACTTAAACTCCTCCAAAAGGGGAGTACCAAGACACTTCTCCATCCGAAACTGAACTTTCTTTTTGCCTCTCAATGTGTTTGGTTTGCAGGAGAAGCGAGTAGCGGACTTGTATTGTTTTCTTTGTTTGTTGCCCTTGAGCTGCTTCGTCGTCGTCATCGTCATCGCCTCCAACGCCAAGTGACGCGAAGGGCCTCCACCTATTCCCGCCAGCCTCTTCTGTCTTGAGCTTCAACTTGGCCTATTCACGATCTCTTCTCTCCTTCTGCAATGTCCGATCCGAGCTGCTTACGGTACTAAATAACATAAGAACATAAGAACATAAGAACGCAGGAGTCTGCAAGAGGCCGGTAGGCCTGTACGAGGCAGCTCCTTTGACCCTAAGCTCCCGTGTATCTAACCCCACCTAATATCGCTGTCCATGAATTTATCTAGTCTATTTTTGAATGTGACAATTGTATTGGCACTCACCACATGACTGCTAAGCCTATTCCACTCATCCACCACCCTATTAGTAAACCAATTTTTGCCTATGTCCCTGTTGAATCTGAATTTATCCAGTTTAAACCCGTTACTTCGTGTCCTACCCGGTTCTCTTACCAACAAAACCTTATGAATGTCTCCCTTATTAAAGCCCTTCATCCATTTATAAACCTCGATCATGTCTCCACGCACCCTTCGCCTTTCTAGAGAATGCAAGTTTAACTGTTTGAGTCTTTCCTCGTATGGCAAGTTTCTCAGCCCCTGAATCATCTTAGTCATCCTCCTCTGCACCGATTCTAACATTTTGATATCCATTCTATAGTAGGGTGACCAGAACTGAACCGCATAGTCAAGATGAGGTCTAACTAATGCTAAATATAGTTTGAGGAAGACTTCGGGGCTTCTGTTGCTTACGCTCCTTGAAATAAATCCCAGTACCCTATTAGCTCAATTTCTAGCTTGAATGCATTGTGCCCTTGGACGGAGATCAGAGCTCACTAAGACCTCTAAATCCCTCTCGCACCCAGACCTACTTATGAGAGTGTCATTTAAGCAATAGTTATGTGAGGGGTTGTTCCTACCTACACTCAGAATACTGCACTTCCCCACATTGAACTCCATCTGCCATTTATCCGCCCAGTCATATAATCTGTTGAGTTCACCTTGGAGAATACTAGCGTCCTGATCCGACTCAATTACTCTACCGATCTTGGTATCATCTGCAAATTTACTAACATCACTACTATTTCCTGTGTCTAAGTCATTGATATAAATAATAAACAAAAGTGGACCTAATACCTAACCTTGTGGGACCCCACTGGTAACACATCCACAGTCAGATCTTTTACCATTGATTTGCACTTTGCTTCCTATTGCTAAGCCACGCCTTGACCCAGTTCAAAACTTTACCCTCTACTCCGTGAGCCTGTAATTTAAGCAGCAGTCGTTGGTGAGGAACTTTGTCAAACGCTTTACTAAAATCAAGATAGATTACATCATAATTTTCATCTCTGTCAACCGCCTCAAATACTTTATTGTAGAAGGACAAGAGATTGGTGAGGCATGACCTACCTTTTGTGAACCCATGCTGCGAGTCGTGAATTAAGCTATGTTTCTCTAAATGCTCCCGGATGTTCCTGGCTATTATGGACTCCAGCATCTTCCCTATAACCGATGTTAAGCTAATTGGGCGATAGTTTGAAGCAACTGACCTGTCCCCCTTTTTAAAAATCGGCGTCACATTAGCTACTTTCCATAGGCTCGGCACATAGCCAGTATTTACCGACATCTTAAAGATGTCGGTTAGTGGGTCACTGATTATATCACCTAGCTCCTTTAATACCCTCGGAAATATCCCGTCAGGACCTGGCGACTTGTTCTTCTTAAGCTTATCTATCTCATCCTGAACTACTTGCCTGGTAATGATTATATCCCTCAATTTATCGCCATCCCCGCCCATGCATATACACTTACACACAAGCAGACAGACACACAGACAAAATGACAGACAACCAATAAAATAAAGATGATTCACACAAATGAAATATAATATGCAAGTTTTTTCTCCAGTTTGAAAACAATATATGGAAAGAAGTATATGAATGGAAAGAGTGGAAGGAATAACAGAAGGGGAAAGGAGTTGAAGATAGAGCAGATGAAAGAAATTGATGGGATAGAAAGAAGGTGTTTGGAGAGGGAATGGATAATGAGAGAGAGATTGGAGGAAATGGATAAAATGAAGGAGAGAACTTGAAAGGGAGTGGATAGAGACAGAGTGAAGGATTGAAAGAAAAAGAGTGGAAAGAATAGCAGAAGGGGAAAGGAGTTGAAGATAGAGCAGATGAAAGAAATTGATGGGATAGAAAGAGGAGGAGGGTGATAGTAGAGAAATTGGATAAAAGAATAACTATAAGAAATGGGAGAAGAAAGAGGAGGAAATGGAGAAAAAGAACTGGTACAAGTCGATAACACGTCTGGTATAAAATAATAAAGAAAGGTTTGAGGAGAACGAAGAAAGAGAAAGAAAACGGGAAATTGTGAAAACGTGTGCAGGACGCGTACCGGAGAGGGAGGAGGAGAAGGAGGGGGAGGAGGAGGAGGAACAAGATGGGCTAACAAGGAGACGCTGGAGGGCAGGAGTGGAGTGCTCTTTGATTCTCTCTCTCTCTCTCTCTCTCTCTCTCTCTCTCTCTCTCTCTCTCTCTCTCTCTCACAAAGAAAATAGCCAAAGAAATACAGGTTTTTCAGCTTATATTTTTCTTCCTCTGCCTTTCAGTGTTTTTATCTATTCAGACTGTTGAAAAAAAAAGTCTTGAATTGAATAAAACAAAGAAAAGAAAAGGATGAGAGAGAGAGAGAGAGAGAGAGAGTAAACTAGTAGACACGTGATACCATACAAACATCCTTTTTTTTTTTCATTTTCTTACTGTAGTGTAGACTTAAATGCTTCAGCCTCTTTTCATTAGGCAAGTTTCTCACCCCCTGAATCATCTTTGTCATCCTCCTCTGTACAGATTCTAACATCTTGATATCCTTGTTATGGTCCCTTGCTATGGTCCGCTCCTGAAGGCCTCTCTCTCTCACACATGTCTCCTCCTCCTCCCTTCCTTTGAACTGTCTCTCCCTGCTTCCCTTCCTTTCCTATCCCTTCTACCTTCTTCATCTATCCTTCTTTCATCTCCTACTTTATCCATTCTAACTGGTTATTCCTCTCTCCTCCTTTCACTCCCTTCCATCCCTTTCCACCCTTCATTTCCTATTTCAATTCAGTTCTTTCTATCTACTTCTAACTCTTGTTCTCTTTAACCTTTTCCTTCAGACAGTTCCTCCACCTTGTTCCTCCTTCCACTTCTTATAGCTTCTCTTTTCTTCAGTTCCTCCACTTTTTCTCTCCTCCCACTTCGCATAGTTAGTCTTTTCTTCAAGTTCTCCACTCTCTTCCTCCTTCCACTCATTATGGCTTGTCTTTTTTCTTCCATTCCTTCACTCTCTGTCTCTATCCACTCCCTTTCAAATTCTCTCCTTCATTTTATCCACTTCCTTCAATCTCTCATCCACTCCCTCTCCAAACCCCGTGTTGCTCTTTTATGGATCTCAATAACAGTATAAGACACACACTTCCATTTTTCACTCCCTACAAACACTCCCTCATTTTTACTTCCTCTGTACCTCATTTCACTCTTTATACATTCCTTTTTCACTCCCTACACGCATGCACTGTCTATTCTCACTCCCTTCACGCACTCCCCCTTTTCCACTCCTTCTTTCTACCCTCCCCACTCACTCCCAACTCTTCCTCTCGTTCACGCTCTGTCTCTCTGTCTCTCGTCCCCGTGACAGGCGCAGGCAGGCAGGCGACCGTCCGGAGTATTGGGCAGCGGCAGGCGTCCAGTTGTCGGCAATGGCCCGTTTTCTTCAGCCGAGGGAGCTAGCGGAAGGGGGCACTGTGGTAAAGGGGAAGGGGTAGAAAGGGGGAGCTGTTCACGGAGAGGGATGGAGAGAAGGGGACTTAGAGGTAGGTGGGAAGGGGTAGAAAGGGAGACTGGAGATGGAGAGGGGGAACAATGAAAGGGGAGATATGATGGGAGAGGGAAAAGTGTGTTAGGGGAGGACTTGCAAGGGAGGGATGATGGGGAGAGGGGAAGAAGGGGGACTGTGGTAAGGGGAGGGTGAGGTTGAGGGGTGAGGGGGAAGGTGTTACAGAGATGGGGACTTGCAAGGGAGGGATGATGGGGAGAGGGGAAGAAGGGGGACTGTAGTAAGGGGAGGGAGAGGTTGAGGGGTGCCGGGGAAGGTGTTGCAGGGAAGGGGACTTGCAAGGGAGGGATGATGGGGATGGGGGAAGAAGGGACTGTTAGGGTGGGCGGGAGTAGGGCTGTTGACGATGTTTGGGCCGCCTTGCACCTACTGGCTGTTGTCGTTTTGCCGTGTTCTTTTTTTTTGTGTTTTCTTTATTCGTTTTCCTGTCCAGTGAGTTCGTGTTGGTGTATTTTCGTTTTCTTTCCCTCGTCTGTCTTTCTTGTTTGTTTCCTTGCTTGCTTGTTTCGTGTGTCTGTTTGTTGTTTTCTTTGTGTTTTTAGTGAGTTTTTTTCGTCTGTTTTATTTGTGTTATTTTGTCTTGTGTATTAATCTGTATTTGTGTGTGCATGTCTGTCTTTCTAACACACACACACACACACACACACACACACACACACACCATACATAAATGCTTTCAAGTAATCTATGTTATCATCTCTCTCAGTTTTGGGGAAGCGACAAAACGTGTTGATACATGTTACAAAGCCATCGATAACAATTCCAAAAGACCAGAGATTTGCCACGCGATACTGTGTGTGTGTGTGTGTGTGTGTGTGTGTGTGTGTGTCAGAGAGAGAGAGAGAGAGAGAGAGAGAGAGAGAGAGAGAGAGAGAGAGAGAGAGAGAGAGAGAGAGAGAGGACAAAACAAAACAGAAGGCTTCGTGTAAACAAAATATTTTACAGTAGCAAACAAACGATGCCTTGCAGACTCAACACCTTTGCAGCTCTACCGTTGCTACTACTACTACTACTACTACTGCTACTACTACTTCTACTACTACTATTACTACTACTACTTTTTATGTGCTGCAGGCGAATTTTATTTATAGTGGGTTTCGTGAATTTAACTTGCCTGGCCCCTGCTGTCCCCCGGTACTCCTCTTGACCGAAGTCGCTGAAGTTAGGGTTGACTGAAGAAGACCTGGGCAGCATGTGGGCAATCTTCCGACACTCGACTGAATACTGTGTCTTGCGGTGGGATTCGAACCTAGGTCTCTCTGGGTCACCACGCCCGCACGCTGACCACTCGACCACTGCCACCCCGACCGGTTAACGTTCATGTATTAATATTAACGTACTGAGAATAGGGAGCTAAGCAGGGAGTCTGTTAGTGCCCATGGTGTGCGTTGATGGTGCGCTCCAATTTGAAACGTACATTTTATCAAGGACTTTAATAGCACTAAATAACCATGCAGGCAATACGTAGTTCAGCGCCCTGAACATGCAAAGAATACGCCCTGATGAAGTATTGTGAACGGACTTAAACTGTGAGATATTTTAAAAGGAGGAGGAGGAGGATGAAGAGGAAGAGGAAGAGGGCGAGGAAGAGGACGAAGAAGATAAAGAAGATAAGGCAATGGATAAAAAAAGAAAAAGAAGTAGACGAAGTAGAAGAAGAAGGAAGTGGAGAAAGAAGAGTAAAAAGAAGAGGAGAAGGAGGATGAGGATGAAGAAGAAAAGACGATAAGGAAATAGAAAAAAGAAAAAGAAGTAGACGAAGAAGAAGAAGAAGGAGGAGAGAGAAGAGGAAGAAGAAGAGGAGAAAGAAGAGGAAGAAGAATAGGAAGAGGACGAGGAGGAGGAGAAGGAGGAGGAAGATGAGACTAGCCATTGTGGGATGAATTGGGCCACAGTTACCAATGTTGTCAGAGTCGGCTTGATGGAGTTGGCAATATTGTGTGTAGCCTGAACAGTGAGAGAGGAGTGTGTGTGTGTGTGTGTGTGTGTGTGTGTGTGTGTGTGTGTGTTTCTCACTCTTTCCTAACCGACAAATACGCTAAAACACTGATTAATATATAGGGAGAAAGAGGAGGTCATATTCGCATTGGTAATAGTGTGTGAGCCTCGACCTCTTGACCTCCTCTCCGTCTCCACCATTCAGAGTCTCAAGGAAGTGTTTTAAGGGTCTCCTCATTGCCCACTTTATTCCTTGCTCCTTGCTGTTTGTTTGTTTGTTAGCTCATCCGATACCAAGCTCAGCAGAACCAGGGAGGGAAGTGGGGTGGAGGAGGAGGAGGAAGAGGAGGAGGAGATGATTAATGAAAGACAGGGAAAGGATGAAGCGATGAAAGGAAGGCTTATATAACACTTCTGATAATCGTTCTTGTCTTACTACTACTACTACTACTACTACTACTACTACTACTACTACTACTACTACCATAGTTTTACAGCAAAGGAGACAGCACAAGGGCACAAACAAAAAGGAAACAACAATAAAAAAGCCCGCTACTACTACTACTACTACTACTACTACTACTACTACTACTACTACAATGGAGCCTAAGGAGCACTCGTATCCCACATCCATCATACACTTTTCTATATACGTGATGAAACAATTGCCCTCATATAAAAGATCTATAAAGTTTTCAATATGCTGACCTCTGTGCTAACTCAACGGCCTTTGTGTTCTTCAAATGTATGACGTAGTGTTGGGTTTCCTCTGTCATCCTGTTATTTATCTTTTCAATTATTGTTTTTTGTGGAGCGGCGAATGTGTTGCGTTGTAAGTCTGTGTCTGTGTGATAAGTTCCCCGAAGCTATATAGTGGCGCGCTGGCTGGCTGCTGCTGCGGGGTGTTTTACGAGCCGTGTTGCTTTGTGTTCGTAATCAGTGTGTTGCAAAAGTGTTGATGGCGGGGATAGTTTGTACGACCACCACACCGTCAATGAGTATGATGGTGGAAGTGATGATGATTGTTTTTTTTTGCAGTAAAGGAAGCAACTCAAGGGCAAATATGAAATAATAATGAGAAAAAAATGCTCGCTAATCATTGCTCGTAAGTGATGAATGCAGGTAATGATGATGATGATGATGATGATGATGATGATGATGAGGAGGAGGAGGAGGAGGAGGAGGGGGAGTAGGGAGAGGGAGAAAAACAGGAATGGTAAAAACTTAGCCATAGAATAAGAGTTTGGTCAGGAGGAAGAGGAGGAGAAGGAGTAGAAAAAGAAGAAGAAGAAGAAGAAGAAGAAGAAGAAGAAAAAGAAGAAAAGGAAACAGTGTAGGAGGGAGATATGTGATGGGAGAGATCTAATACATTAATAATGATAAAAAAAAATAATAATAATAGTAACAATAGTAATAATAATAATAGCAATAAGTACAATAATGTGTTAGGGAGTATAGATAACACACTTTTCAAGTTAGTTTCGTGTCCCCTAAACCCTCCTTGAAACTTATACTAATCTACCACCACATGATAAATAGAGTTGAAGAATATTAGTATGCAAAGTTGGACAGTTAAACAGTATGCGTGTCATTTAGGCGGCCGTACTGTCCCGGGGCTCTCGTGTTAGTCTGGGTCAGTCTGGGCGTCTCTGTGGGGATTAAGAGCGGGATGAGTTCCTTAGTGTGACTCAGCGGCTGTTTTTAGAGTCGCGTTCCTCTCTGTGTTTATCCTCTGCTGTTGTGCTGCGATAGAGGAGCTCTGTGTTGATCTTCTTACTCCGCTTACTCCTTCATTAATTTCTACTTTATTATATTTGTTATTTTTTAATCTTTCTTTTCTGATTTTTTTCCCCCCGATGTAATTTTTCTGTTTTTTTTTCGTTGTCTTTTTTATGTTTTTTTTGTTTCCATTTTCCTGTTACCTTTTATCTTTTCCTGGTGTCATTTTTCCTGTTGTCTTTTTTCTCTGTTCTTGTTGTTGTCTTTATTGTCTTTTCCTGTTGTTTTTCCTCTTTATTTATGTTTTCCCTGTTACTTTTTCGTGGTCTTTATTTCTTGATTATATTTTTTCTTTGTTTCCTGTTTTTTTCCTTCTCTATTTCCTATTATTTTTGTTTTAGGATTAACGACCCTCATTATTATCCCTCTTCCTCCTCCTCCTCCTCCTCCTCTACCCACCCCTTCCTCTTCATCTCCTTCCTCCTTTTCAGTCTCCCCTTCCTAGAGGTCGAGACAGGGACATTAGAATTAGCGTGGACAGTTCAGATAAGACTTTTTTTGTGTGTAACTGATGGCGAGGGACGACGGAGGGGGGATCGAGAGGAGGGGATGGGGTCAGATGGATGGGGCGGGTGGTAGTTGGGGGATAGATTGGGGGATGAAGTGGGGGTCGTAATGGGGGAAGGGTATGGGGAGCGTAATAGACATAGTTAGTATTAGATAGAGTTAGAGATTTTTTAAAGAGTATTACAAAGAGATTTATGAAAGATATTAAAATTGAGATTAAGGAGTATTACAAAGGGTTGAGATAGTTTCTCATTACAGATGTATACAATTTAGGAAGATATTAATTTAGGTGCGATATTTAAAGGGTTTGACATATATAGTTAGACAAAGGAATGGTATTAATAGAGAGATTTCTAAGGAGTATTACATAGGGTTACGGGGTCTGAATAGTGGTCTGGGTGGGATGAATCTGGTCTGTCTTGGTCTGTCACTCTTTGTTAATCTCACTGTTATATTATGGTTACTGTGTGTGTGTGTGTGTGTGTGTGTGTGTGTGTAAGAGGATCGTTTTGCCACACTGTAATATCACTGTCTAATGTGCTGTTTGTTCTCTCACGTTCATTTTCGCACACTATCATATTTTTGGTGTTTGTTTTCATATGTGTTTGTGAGCTTGTGTGACTCTTAACACACACGCACACACACACACATACACACACACACATACATACCCCCTCCTACCCTTCCACACATATACCATCCCCCTCCACACACATACACACAAACACTTACCCCCCAACCCTTCCCCCCCCCCACACACACACAAACAAACACTCTTTTTTCCCCCATCCCATCCAACCCTAACTCTATTACCCTCCCCCTCCCACCTTCCCATACACAAACACATGCTCTCCCCTTCTCCTCCTGCCCTTAACAGACTTCCCCCTTCCCCCCCACACACAAACACACGCCTTTTCCTCCCACCCCATTCTACCCCCAACTCTATTACCCCCCCCATCTCCCCCCACACACAAACACACTCTACCCTCAACCCTATCCTTCCCCCCACACTCTTACCCCTCCTCCCCACACACACTTCCCCACTCCATCTTTTTCCCTTCCCTCCCCTACTACACCTACACCCAAACATACACCCCTCCAACCTCCCCCCCACACCCTTACCCTCTCCCACATACATACACATTTAACCCCCACCTCCCCCAACACATACCACACCAACCTCCCCAACCCTCCCCCCCACTCACTAACATTCACGGTTGCATTCCTAATTTCTCATCCCCTCCCTCACACACACACTCACGCCCTGACTCACGCCCTAAATTAGATCCCGCGCCGCATAAATCACGCATCTTTCCCGACTTAAGCGCACACTCTTATACGCTCTCACGCGCCCTCCCGCGGCTCAGACGATGAAGGGATATTCAGGCGAAGTTAGTTACAAAAAATAGAAAGAAAAAAGCAGAGAAAAGTGCCACAATAAATTCATGCACATGGTTGGATGGATGGATAAATAGATATATGGATAGATAAGTAGATAGATAGATAGATGGTTAGATAGATAGATGGGTAAATTGAGAAAGAAGTAGATAAAATAAAAAAAAAATAGGAAAGAAAAAGTGAGTGAAAGGAGGAGGAGAAAGGAGAAAGAGATAGAGAAGAAGAAGGAGGAGGAGTATAAGGAAAGAAGTAGAAGAAGAAGGAAAAGGAGAAAAAGGAGAAGGAGAAGAAGGGGGAGAAAAAGGAGGAGAAGGAGAAGGAGTAAAAGTAGAGGAAAGAGGAGGAGAAGAATAAAGATAAGAGAGAGAGAGAGAGAGAGAGAGAGAGAGAGAGAGAGAGAGAGAGAGAGAGAGAGAGAGAGAGAGAGAGAGAGAGAGAGAGAGAGAGAGAGAGAGAGAATCACGAACGAGACGCAAAACAAAACTTGGCGCCAAACCGTTTGTGTTTAATTATTCGTTTACTTCCCTTAATTAATGGCACGGAGGGAGGGAGGGAGAGAGGGAGGGAAGGAGGAAATAACTGGGAAGGAAGAGAGGAAAGGAGGGAAGGATGGAGGGAGGGAAGGAGGGAAGAAGGGAACTGGAGGAAGAAGAGAAGAGGGAAGGGAAGAAGGAAAGAAACGAGAGGAGGAAGAAGGAAGGGATGGAGGGAGAGAGCGAGGGAGAAGGGAGGACATGAGGGAAGGATGGAGGGAGGAAAGGAAAGAACGGAGGGAAGGAAGGAGGGAGGTAAGGAGGGATGGAGGGAAGGAAAACAGGACAGAGGGAGGAAGGGAGGGAAGGAAAAATGAAGGTAAGGAAGAAAGGAGGGAAAAAAGACAGGGCAGAGAGAGAAAGGGAGGAGGGAAGGAAAGAGGAGAGGAGAGGAACTGAGGAGAGGAGAAGAGAAGAAGGAGGGAAGAAAAACAGGACAGAGAGAGAAAGGGAGGAGGGAAGGAAAGAGGAGAGGAGAGGAACTGAGGAGAGGAGAAGAGAAGAAGGAAGGAATAAGGGAAGGAAAAGGGGAAAGAAGAAGGGCAGAGAAAGGGAGGGAGGGAAGAGAGGAGAAAAGTGAGAGGGGGAAGAATAAAAGAAGGAAAAGGGGAAAGAAGAAGGGCAGAGAAAGGGAGGGAGGGAAGGAAGGAGAGAAGTGAGAGAGGGAGGAAAGGAGAGCGCGCAACTCGAGAGAAAAAGAAACAGAGATATGGATCGTAAAAGTAGTCAAATGACCCTCCCAGAAAGAGCTTAAGAGATTCATCGTAACAGATCTTTGGGTACGGCGGGGACCTCACACCACACCCAGGCCCCCCACTCCCCCCACCCATACACCCAGTCACCCATACACCCCACACACTCCTTCCATAATAAACACCACTGATTATATATTTTCACTGTGTTAATGTAGTTTCTCTAATATACACTTATCATCCCCTCCCCACTCCCCGCCCCCCCACCCACCCACACACAACACCCATCTGACACCCGGTATACCCATTTACTATACAGGGGGGACACGGGGCATAGGTGGAAGGAGTCTGCCCACCCGTCTCCACTCCGGCCGGGAATCGAACCTGGGATCTCTTGGTTGTGAGGTGGAGAGCGTTTAAACCACTGCACTGCGGAGATATTGATGGAGGATGTGTGCGTGTGTGTGTGTGTGTGTGTCTGTGTGTGTGACTTGCATAACTAGCGAACGAAAACAAACGCTAAGTCTTAATGAAGCGTCGCCCGCACATGTGACGCCAACACACACACACACACACACACACACACGGGGAGGCTGTCAGACATAGGAGATACGTACTTATGCCTAACTCTGCGTGTGTGTTTGTGTGTGTGTGTGTGTGTGTGTGTGTGTGTGTGTGTGTGTGTGTGTGTGTGTGTGTGTGTGTGTGTGTTTGGGTTGGTGCAAGTTTGGACTCTCAATGTAATGACGTCAGAGTGTATATAGTTGGAAGGCGTCTCTGTTATTGGCAAGTGAAGGGAAAGTAGAAGGAATGAAAGGAGGGAGAGAGAGGCTTAGAGGGGTTAAAGAACAGAGGGAAAAGACACTAGAAGAGATTAGAAGATGAGGCGAGGAGATGAAGGGAGAAGAGACTAAAAGAGGGTAGGAGGGAGAAGAATAGGGAAGAAGAGGCTGGGAGGGAGAAGATGGGTGTAGGAGGAGGACTAAGGAACAAGCTGCAAGGGAGGGTGAGAGGAGGTGTAAGGGAGGACGATAGGAACTGGAAGGGAGGGTGAGAGAGCAGGCTGGAAGGAAGGGTGAAAGGGCAGGCTGGGAGGGAGTGTGGAAGAGCAGGCTGGGAGGGAGGGTGGAAGAGCAGGCTGGAAGGGAGGGTGGAAGAGCAGGCTGGAAGGGAGGGTGGAAGAACAGGCTGGAAGGGAGGGTGGAAGGGCAGGCTGGAAGGGAGGGTGGAAGAGCAGGCTGGGAGGGAGGGTGGAAGAGCAGGCTGGGAGGGAGGGTGGAAGAGCAGGCTGGAAGGGAGGGTGGAAGAGCAGGCTGGGAGGGAGGGTGGAAGAGCAGGCTGGGAGGGAGGGTGGAAGAGCAGGCTGGGAGGGAGGGTGGAAGAGCAGGCTGGGAGGGAGGGTGGAAGAACAGGCTGGGAGGAATGATTAAGAGCAGGCTGTTCGGGAGTGTTATCAGGCCTTCTATTTAAGAGTGAATGTCTGATGACAGGTTTGAAGCGACGCTCCTTCCTTAACCTGTGATAAGAGTGACGGCGTCATGTGGAAGCTGAAGGAAAGGTCAAATTTTCGTCCGAAGAACATTTTCGAGATCTCCTTCAGTCATGATATTTTATAGATTTTTTTCTCTGCGTTTCGAGGAACATAAAATCTTTGAGTTATATTTTTTTCGTAAAGATGATGATACGTTTTTTAAATGTTTTATGGACGCATTGTTGCATTGCGTATAACTATCTTGTGGACCAGCAGTCAAAGGCGTGCTATGGAAAATAATGGAGGAGTGTTGCACAGAATCAAGTCGTTTTTCCGAAGAAAACACTATTCGTCCAAACTTCATCAAATATTCAGGATCTTAAAATTACCTTATAACAATGACAGGTGTAATAAAAATGTTCTGAGGGGCCGAGAAAAGGTTCGGGCTCAAGAGTAACAGGCGGAGGGCTCCCTCAGGTACGATGAACTCAGACTCAACAAGAACACTTTCAAGAATTGCTTTACCAACAGAGTGGTGGATGAGTAGAATAGGCTTGGCAGTCGCCATGTGAGTGCCGACACAATGGACAAACTAACAATATATTCGATGAGTTCATGGACAGTGATGACTGTGCGGGTTTAGGTTCACAGGAGCTGCCTTGCATAGGCCTACCAGTCTCTTGCAGACTCCTTATGTTCTAATGTTCTTGTGTTCATCTCCGGCGCCTTGGCCCTGGAGCCTGTGGTGGGCAAGGACCCGTCACCCGGGACACTGGGCCAGCGTGACCCCGGGGTGCCACAGCCTACCTTCCCCAGGTGTCCCCAGGCAGTGCCCATTTATCGGCCAGAATACACTACGAGGGAATACAAGGAACGATGCAGCGCACCGACTCACCCTCACCGCAGAAGAGAAGGAATGCCGCAAAAAGATGAAGAGGAAAAGATGGAGAAAAGACGGAGAGAAAGAGCCAGAAAAGAGGAGAGAAAAGACTGAGAGAAAAGCCGCCTCACCTCACCTCAGACACAACACGGAGAGAAAAGACGGAGAGAAAAGACGGAGAGAAAAGACGAAGAGAAAAGACGGAGAGAAAAGACGGAGAGAAAAGACGAAGAGAAAAGACGGAGAGAAAAGACGGAGAGAAAAGACGGAGAGAAAAGACGAAGAGAAAAGACGGAGAGAAAAGACGGAGAGAAAAGACGAAAAAGAAAGACGGAGAGAAAAGACGGAGAGAAAAGACGGAGAGAAAAGACGTAGAGAAAAAACGGATAGAAAAAACGTAGATAAAAGACGGAGAGAAGAGAAAAGACGGAGAGAAAAGACGGAGAGAAAAGACGGAGAGAAAAGACGGAGAGAAAAGACGAAGAGAAAAGACGAAAAAGAAAGACGGAGAGAAAAGACGGAGAGAAAAGACGGAGAGAAAAGACGGAGAGAAAAGACGGAGAGAAAAGACGGAGAGAAAAGACGGAGAGAAAAGACGGAGAGAAAAGACGGAGAGAAAAGACGGAGAGAAAAGACGAAGAGAAAAGACGGAGAGAAAAGACGGAGAGAAAAGACGAAGAGAAAAGACGGAGAGAAAAGACGGAGAGAAAAGACGGAGAGAAAAGACGAAGAGAAAAGACGGAGAGAAAAGACGAAAAAGAAAGACGGAGAGAAAAGACGGAGAGAAAAGACGAAGAGAAAAGACGAAAAAGAAAGACGGAGAGAAAAGACGGAGAGAAAAGACGGAGAGAAAAGACGAAGAGAAAAGACGGAGAGAAAAGACGGAGAGAAAAGACGAAGAGAAAAGACGGAGAGAAAAGACGGAGAGAAAAGACGGAGAGAAAAGACGGAGAGAAAAGACGAAGAGAAAAGACGGAGAGAAAAGACGGAGAGAAAAGACGGAGAGAAAAGACGAAGAGAAAAGACGAAAAAGAAAGACGGAGAGAAAAGACGGAGAGAAAAGACGAAGAGAAAAGACAGAGAGAAAAGACGGAGAGAAAAGACAGAGAGAAAAGACGGAGAGAAAAGACAGAGAGAAAAGACGGAGAGAAAAGACGGAGAGAAAAGACAGAAAGAAAAGACAGAGAGAAAAGACGGAGAGAAAAGACAGAGTGAAAAGACGGAGAGAAAAGACAGAGAGAAAAGACGGAGAGAAAAGACAGAGAGAAAAGACAGAGAGAAAAGACGGAGAGAAAAGACAGAGAGAAAAGACTGAGAGAAAAGACGGAGAGAAAAGACGGAGAGAAAAGACGGAGAGAAAAGACGGAGAGAAAAGACGGAGAGAAAAGACGGAGAGAAAAGACGAAGAGAAAAGACGGAGAGAAAAGACGGAGAGAAAAGACGGAGAGAAAAGACGGAGAGAAAAGACGGAGAGAAAAGACGGAGAGAAAAGACGGAGAGAAAAGACGGAGAGAAAAGACGGAGAGAAAAGACGGAGAGAAAAGACGGAGAGAAAAGACGAAGAGAAAAGACGGAGAGAAAAGACGGAGAGAAAAGACGGAGAGAAAAGACGAAGAGAAAAGACGGAGAGAAAAGACGGAGAGAAAAAGAGAAAAGAGAGAGAAAGACGGAGAGAAAGACGAAGAGAAAAGACGGAGAGAAAAGACGGAGAGAAAAGACGGTGAGAAAAGACGGGGAGAAAAGACGGAGAGAAAAGACGGAGAGAAAAGACGAAGAGAAAAGACGGAGAGAAAAGACGGAGAGAAAAGACGGAGAGAAAAGACGGAGAGAAAAGACGGAGAGAAAAGACGGAGAGAAAAGACGAAGAGAAAAGACGGAGAGAAAAGACGGAGAGAAAAGACGGAGAGAAAAGACGGAGAGAAAAGACGGAGAGAAAAGACGGAGAGAAAAGACGGAGAGAAAGAGAAAAGGGAAGAGAAAGACGTAGAGAAAAGACGGAGAGAAAAGAAGGAGAGAAAAGAATGAGAGAAAGACGAAGAGAAAAGACGGAGAGAAAAGACGAAGAGAAAAGACGGGGAGAAAAGACGAAGAGAAAAGACGAAGAGAAAAGACGGAGAGAAAAGACGGGGAGAAAAGACGGAGAGAAAAGACGGAGAGAAAAGACGGAGAGAAAAGACGGAGAGAAAAGACGGGGAGAAAAGACGGAGAGAAAAGACGGAGAGAAAAGACGGAGAGAAAAGACGGAGAGAAAAGACGGGGAGAAAAGACGAAGAGAAAAGACGGAGAGAAAAGACGAAGAGAAAAGACGGAGAGAAAAGACGGAGAGAAAAGACGGAGAGAAAAGACGGGGAGAAAAGACGAAGAGAAAAGACGGAGAGAAAAGACGGAGAGAAAAGACGGAGAGAAAAGACGGAGAGAAAAGACGGAGAGAAAAGACGGAGAGAAAAGACGGGGAGAAAAGACGAAGAGAAAAGACGGAGAGAAAAGACGGAGAGAAATGACGGAGAGAAAGGGCGTTCTCAGTGAAGGGCCACGTTCCGGAATGCTGCGCCGGCCGTGAACGGAACGGAACGGATGGCCACGTTCAGGAGTGCTGCGCCGGCCGTGAATGGAACGGAACGGAACGGATGGCCACGTTCAGGAGTGCTGCGCCGGCCGTGAACGGAACGGAACGGAAGGGAACGGATGGCCACGTTCAGGAGTGCTGCGCCGGCCGTGAACGGAACGGAACGGAACAGATGGCCACGTTCAGGAGTGTTGCGGCGGCCGTGAACGGAACGGAACGGAACGGATGGCCACGTTCAGGAGTGTTGCGGCGGCCGTGAACGGAACGGAACGGAACAGATGGCCACGTTCAGGAGTGTTGCGGCGGCCGTGAACGGAACGGAACGGAACGGATGGCCACGTTCAGGAGTGTTGCGGCGGCCGTGAACAGAACGGAACGGAACGGATGGCCACGTTCAGGAGTGCTGCGGCGGCCGTGAACGGAACGGAACGAAACGGATGGCCACGTTCAGGAGTGCTGCGCCGGCCGTGAACGGAACGGAACGGAACGGATGGCCACGTTCAGGAGTGCTGCGCCGGCCGTGAACGAAACGGAACGGAACGGATGGCCACGTTCAGGAGTGCTGCGCCGGCCGTGAACGAAACGGAACGGAACGGATGGCCACGTTCAGGAGTGCTGCGCCGGCCGTGAACGAAACGGAACTGTGCGAAACGAAAGTGAACGATATGAAACGAAAAGAACGGGAACGGATTTGCACCTCCAGGCTGCGGCGGACAACCCAGGGCCCGACGGAGACTCCCTGCTGGGGACGCCCGCTCCAGGGGGGCCACAGGGGGGCCATGCCCTAAAGGGGGGCCACAGGGGGGCCACAGGGGGGCCACGCCCTAAAGGGGGGCCACAGGGGGCCACGCCCTAAAGGGGGGCCACAGGGGGGCCACAGGGGGGCCACGCCCTAAAGGGGGGCCCCAGTGGGCCACGACCTAAAGGTGGGCCCCAGGAGGGCCACGCCCAAAGGGGTCCTGGCCTAAAGGAGGCCTGATAGGGCCACGCCTAAAGGGCCTCCTGCCGGAGGTTGCCACCTCCAGGATGAGGTCCTGGAGCGTTATCGGCCGCCTGGTGCCTGGACGTTCTAATCCTCGTCCTCCAGGATGAGGTCCTGGAGGGAGGCCTCGATAGCGGCCACAACTCTATCGGCCTCCTGCCGGAGGTTTTCCTCCAGGATGAGGTCCTGGAGGGAGGCCTCGATAGCGGCCACAACTCTATCGGCCTCCTGCCGGAGGTTTTCCACCAGGATGAGGTCCTGGAGGGAGGCCTCGATAGCGGCCACGACTCTATCGGCCTCCTGCCGGAGGTTTTCCTCCAGGATGAGGTCCTGGAGGGAGGCCTCGATAGCGGCCACAACTCTATCGGCCTCCTGCCGGAGGGTTTCCTCCAGGATGAGGTCCTGGAGGGAGGCCTCGATAGCGGCCACAACTCTATCGGCCTCCTGCCGGAGGGTTTCCTCCAGGATGAGGTCCTGGAGGGAGGCCTCGATAGCGGCCACAACTCTATCGGCCTCCTGCCGGAGGGTCTCCTCCAGGATGAGGTCCTGGAGGGAGGCCTCGATAGCGGCCACGACTTTGTCAGCCTCCTGGCGGAGGGTGACAAAGTCCATCTCGAGAGGGCCGGCAATGGGCTCCTCCCGTCGGTGTCCAGGAGACACCGTAGCCGCGACGCAAGATCGATCCCCGTCGCGGTGGGCTGCGGCTGCTCGGGCCTCAGCCACGCTCAGTGCCTGGTGATCGGGCTGCATCTTATGGAAGGAGACAGTGTACATCGTCAATTTATACTTCTTGGAGTATATAAAAAAGATGCATTTCGCGAGGCTGAAGGCGTCTTGTTCATTACTGGGATGGTATCCAGCCCCCCCTCCCCCTCCAACACACACACACACACACACACACACACACACACACACACACACACACACACACACACACACACACACACACACACACACACACACACACACACGCAGGTGAGGTGAACAAAAAACACATGTTACCTTCAGCCTTCAAACAGTGGCGAACAAAACAAACAAGACAAACTGGATAAATTCAGATTCAACAGGGACATTGGCAAAAATTGGTTTACTAACAGTGGTGGATGAGTGGAATAGGCTGAGCAGTCATGTGGTGAGTGCCAATACAATTGTCACATTCAATAATAGATTAGATAAACTCATGGACAGCGATATTAGGTGAAGTTAGATTCACGGGAGCTTAGGTTCAAAGGAGCTGCCTCGTACAGGTCTACCGGCCTCTTGCAGACTCCTACGTTCTTATGTTTTTATGTTCATATCATGATTTTGCTCTGTATTGGATGAGTCACTGTAATGCTTTCACTCCAACATAATAGTCATTGCTACAGGCAGTCCTTAGCGTTCAAACCAGGACATTAACACCTTATTTCCTCATGCTACAAATGGATTAAGTGTAAATGAAAATGCGTTAAGTTAAGAGGAGGAGCGAGAGCTTTAAGAGGAAAGGAGGTTACATAGCTGGATGGTATATTAGGTTTGGGTCAGGTAAAGATGCTGCCTAAAAGAGAGAACGAGCGATACTGAATTAAAGAGTTAGTTCGGGGTTCAGGAAAGAGAAAGGATGAAGGCAAAGACTGGGAGGAATCGAGGGAGGGAACGTGAAGGGAACGGAGGGAGGAATGGAGAGCCGAAAGAAACGTCAAAGAGAGAAAAGGAAACGAACACTGAAAAGAGGGATGAAGGAGTGAAATGAATAAGGAAAGACAAGGTAAAGAAGGAAAGGAGTGGAATGAACGGATGTGGAGAGGCGTAAGGGAAGTCGAAGGAAAGAAAGAGAAAGGAGAGAAAGAAGGACACAGAAGGAGAGGGAGGAATAAGAAAGGAAGGGACGAGGAAAAAAAGCAGGGAAAGATAAAAGATTTTCCCTAAAGAATTCGACGGCTTTTGCTGCGTCGGATAAAGGGAAGGGAAATGAAAAACCAGGGAGAAGTTTTTTTTTGCTCCTTTAACACAAGATATATTGAGAGAGAGAGAGAGAGAGAGAGAGAGAGAGAGAGAGAGAGAGAGAGAGAGAGAGAGAGAGAGAGAGAGAGAGAGAGAGAGAGAGAGAGAGAGAGAGAGAGAGAGAGAGAGAGAGAGAGAGAGAGCCACAGAGCCAGAGAGAGAGAGAGAGAGAGAGAGAGAGAGAGAGTCCCCCCAAAAAAGATTCCATATAATTCTGAAATTAAGTTTATACATCACATTTTTCTTCACGACCTGCCGAGCAACGTTCATTCACAACGTTTATTCAGTTTTATACAACGTTCATAAAGCAACGTTTCTTGACTTGCCTATCTCTATTTCTCTCTATCCATCTCAATCCCTCTATTTCTATCCATATACATCTATTTCCCTCTCACTGTCTATCTGTCTATCTATCCCTGTCTTTCCCTATCACTACCTCAATCTCTATGTTTTAATCTATATCTATATTTCTATCCATCTCTATCTACGTTTTTCTTTGTCTTCTTACTAATCTATCTTGTATTTTAATTTCTACTCATGTGAAAAAACAGCACATTGACAACCACAAGACTCGTGCCGCAACTCAATCTGTCTATTAATCCCTATCTATCCCTGACACTACCTCAATCTCTATATTTTAATCTATATCTATATTTCTATCCATCTCTATCTACCTTTTTCTCTGTCTTCCATTTAGCTATCTTGTATTTTAATTTCTACTCAGGTGAAAAAAACAGCACATTGACAACCACAAGACTCGCATCACAACTCAATAAAAATCAAAACATAGACATCGAGAGAGAGAGAGAGAAAGAAGGATAAAGCCGAGACGAAGAAAGGCGACCGTCAAAGTTTAACAGAGACGGATGGCCCAAGCGACGCCCCGCGCATGGCTTGTCCAGACGGCGTGATGGAGACGAACGGAACGGTGGAGAGTGGGGTGAGGGAACCGCGCACGAAGGACTCCACGGAATGATGATGAAGGGTGTGAAGGATTAGACGGTGGGACAGGAGGTGTAGATAACAGTGAGATAGAGAAATGAAGGGATAGAGAAGGATTAGACGGTGGGACAGGAGGTGTAGATAACAGTGAGAGAGAGAAATATAAAGGGATAGAGAGAGATAGGGAGAGAGACTAGACGGTGGGACAGGAGGCATAGATAACAGTGAGAGAGAGAGAGAAATATAGAGTGATAGAGATAGGGAGGGAGACGAATAGATACAGAAAATATAGAGAAAGCTAGATAGAGAGAAATATACAGGGATAGAGAGAGATAGGGAGGGAGACGAATAGATTGAGAAAATATAAGGATAGAGATAGCTAGATAGAGAGAAATATACAGGGATAGAGAGAGATAGGGAGGGAGACGAATAGATTGAGAAATTATAAGGATAGAGATAGCTACTAGTAGATAAATAGGAATACAGAGAAATAGGTAGATAGAGATGGATAGAAAAATAGATATAGATTGAAATATAGAGATTAGAATAGCGTTAGGGATAGATAGCGATAGATATAGACAAAGTGAAAGAGAGAGATAAAGTAGATAGGTATAGATATAGATTTAGATAGAAGTTGATAGATAGGCAAAAGTATGTAGATAGATAAACAGCTAGATAGATAGATAGATAAAGAGAGAGTAAAAAGAGCGGAACACGGATAAAAAAAGAATGTTACAAAGGCTCATTCGAAGGGAGAGCGGAAACGATTACTGGAGGATGAGGAAAGAAAAAAAAAGAAAGGAAAAATATGAAAACATGTAAGAGGGGTTGAAATAGACTGGAAATGATTATGCAAGACTTCAAAGCCACACGCACACACACACACGCACACACACACACACCTACACACCTACACACAAAGCGAATGAATAAAAAAAAAAAAGATAAAATATAAGCTGTCAGGTGAAAGGAAAAAAAAGTACTTAAGAATGGAGTTCAAAAATATACATGCGAGTGACATTTGCAACATCTGATGAGTAAAGGAGAGAAAAGAAAGAGAGAGAGAGAGAGAAAGTAGAAGAGAAATAAAGGAAAGGAACAGAAAGAAACGGAGAAAATATGTAATGCAAAGTATGAGGATTAAAAAACGAAGAGAAGTAGAGAGAGAGAGAGAGAGAGAGAGAGAGAGAGAGAGAGAGAGAGAGAGAGAGAGAGAGAGAGAGAGAGAGAGAGAGAGAGAGAGAGAGAGAGAGAGAGAGAGAGAGAGAGAGAGAGAGTCAGAACGAGAACGAGAGAAAGAGAGAGAAGAGATAGGTTGGCAAAATAAACCTAAAAAAAAAATATGTAAATTCAGAAAACTCCGAACTCTTTAGTAAAATTTTAGACACATGCTCCGTTACATACAGATCTCATTTTTCATTTTTTATCGTCCTGCTTTCGTTCGTGGATGTCAGTATGCGCTCATAACTTTACGAAGCTCTTTTTCTTTCTTTTATAGAGGACGGAGCGTGTGAGGCTGGGCAGAAGAGGAGGAAGGAGAAAAATAAAGTAGGTGGAGAAGGGAAGGAAAGATGTGGAGAGAGAAGTGGAAGAATGATTAGATATGAGATTACAATGACCTGAATGATTTAAGAACATGTAGAAGAAGACTCAGCAGAGGAAGACGAAGGAGACGAAGACGAAGATGAAAACGACGCCGACGAAGAAGAATAAGAAAAAGAAGAAGAAGAAGAAGATGAAGATGAAGAAAAAGATAAAGAAAAGAAGAAGAAAAAGAAGAAAAAAGGAGAAGAAAGAAGAAAAAAGGAGAAAAAAAAAGAAGAAAATGAAGAAGAAGAAGAAGAAGAAGAAGAAAAAAGAAGAAAGTTAACATGAATATGAATAAGAAGATGAAGTCGAAGACGTCGAAAAAGAAAAAGAAGAAAAAATGGAAATAAAAAAACAAGAACAAGACGAAGAAAAATAATAAATAAAAATAGATTCCTTCATGAAGAGGTAAGTAAAGTATTGGATTGCCTCGTGTCTGTCCTTTGCCTGAGAGGACGACCACGTTCTTGTGTCATGAAGTCTTGGTGTCGAAGTAATGTCATGTTCTCGTAGGGGGATACAATTACAAGCCGGCTCTTAGGACAAAAGCTTATTAGATCATTCTTTTTTTCTCCTTCCCCTTCTGTCTGTATTAATGAATGAAGCTTGTTACCGGTATATTTAGTTAAGCTTGTTGTCTGTTTTAGTAATTTCTTAGTCCTTAGCTTATTAAATCATTCTTTTTTCGCCCTACCCTTCTGTCTGTATTAATGAATGAAGCGTGTTACTGGTATATTTAGTTAAGCATGCTCTCTGTTTTAGTCATTTCTTAGTCTTTAGCTTATTAAATCATTCTTTTTTTCGCCTTCCCCTTCTGTCGGTATTAATGAATGAAGCGTGTTACTGGTATATTTAGTTAAGCATGTTCTCTGTTTTAGTCATTTCTTAGTCTTTAGTCTGTCTTTTTTTGTCTTTTTTTTGGTCGTTCTTAAATCTTGGTCGCTCCTCAGTTTTCTTGTTTTACTTTTTCTTTTTGGATGTTTTTTTTGTCGTTTTTTGGTCGTTCTTTAGTCTTTAAACGCTCTTCAAATTTCTTGTTTTACTTATTCTTTTTTGAGTCGTTTTCTTAGTGTTTTTAGTCTTGTTTGTCTTTATTAAAACACTGCTGAAGGAGACTGTGACACTGCTCTTAATGTGTGCAATGTGTTGGTCCTCTTTATGGGGGTGCTTCGTGGTGCAGTGGTGAGCACACTCGGCTCACATCTGTCTCTCTCCGGCATATGACCACAGATGTTGCGCCGACTAAACGAAACTTTCCATACTTTCCTCTTTACAGGCGCTACTGACGGCGCTCCCATTCCTCCAAACAACAGGCTCGGAAAGGAAAGGAAGAGGAAGGGAACGAAGTGGTCAGGTACAGAACGGCCTCAGCGCTCCTTACCGTCCGCCCGCTCCCCGCTGCTAATGCCCCCGTGTAGCAGCGAGGCATAAAGCACGCTAACAAGTATGTGAATTGGCTTAAGTGCGTCATTAGGCGTTATTTATCAGCCATTAACGCTACCTTCCCGCTCCTCAAAAATCTGCGGCTCTCGTCCATCGACCGGCGGGAAGGTAGAGTGAGTGGGCTGAACGTTTTGGGGGTAGACTTTCCTTTGTGTTTGTTGTTATTTTTTTTTGTTGTTTTCCGTTTCTTTTTATGATTTTTCTTGTTGTTTTTGTTTTTGTTCTTGTTCTTGTTCTTCTTCTGCTTGTTCTTCTTCTTCTTGCTCTTCTTTTTGTTCTTCTTCTTCTGCTTCTGATTATTATTATTATTATTATTATTATTATTATTATTATTATTATGATTATTACTCTAAGATATATCAGATAGAGAGGGAGGAGTGGGGACCCCAAACACCTCCTGCCCAGCATCCCTAAACCACCTGAGATGCCGAGAAGGAGAACATTAAAGTGTAAGCGATGAGAGAAGGAGAAAGAGGACGAAATAATACAAAAGACTACTGAAGACGAGAGACAGAAGGTAATAAAAATCTGAACTAAACGAAACTTTCCAACTGTCTACAACAAAGATTTATTACTATCAAGATCGATTCTGCGTTACAGCAAAGACTAACTACTTAAAGATCGATTCTGCGTTACAGCAAAGACTAACTACTTAAAGATCGATTCTGCGTTACAGCAAAGACTAACTTCTTAAAGATCGATTCTGCGTTACAGCAAAGACTAACTACTTAAAGATCGATTCTGCGTTACAGCAAAGACTAACTACTTAAAGATCGATTCTGCGTTACAGCAAAGACTAACTACTTAAAGATCGATTCTGCGTTACAGCAAAGACTAACTACTTAAAGATCGATTCTGCGTCAAAACAAAAAATAACTATGATGGAAAGATTAATTATATTTCAAAACAAGCACTTTTTTTGTATATATATTCCGACTTGAAGTGCTGTGAGATTCGTAGGCGAGGCTCATGTAATTTTCTGGTCATATTCCTGTGAAGCTTTGAAGTCGTCGCGCTAAGCAATACAGAGCCGCCGAGGACTAATGGAAGGCAGCGCGATAATTTGGATGATGCAGCGGAGGGCGCCGGCAGCACACCTCCGCCATTGTTGCACCACGCGGGCCTTGCTGCCACTCTTATGCCCTCTCAGTGCCAGTAGTCGAGATACCTGCCACACAGCACTGATGGAGATGGCGGCCTGTAGAGAAAGGGCAGTACTCGTATACTTGATGACAGTATGTATTGAGGGCACCGCCTCTCTCCTCAATCGTTTTCTTTTATATTTGTTCAGCTTTCAGGGACAGGCTCCCGTGACTCATACGTGTTCCCTGCCATACTTCAGATACTCTTGTTTATACTATTCATGCGAACATATTATGTAATGTGTTCAGCAATACATTGTTGATATGCAGTGATAATTTCCGGGAAAGCAAATGTCAAGCCTTAAAGCTCTCAGGCAGTAGATCACAGAGCATGTATTATAGGATCATAATTATAGCTGGCTGGAATTCCATGAATATTTCAACGGTTGTCAATGAATGCGTCCAGCCGCCAATAGGTGAGGCTCGTACGCAACCCAGCACGTGGATGTGACCACTGTGTTGCCCGCCGCTGGATGCAGCTCGCAGTGTGGTGACGAGTCAGGGCTGGCGGCTCCTCCCGACTTTTCCCTCTCGTCGGGGCAGCAGCGGCCTTGCCAGGCCGGCACCAGCCTGCAGGCCATGGACCCCAGGCCACGCGCTCTCGTTGAAAACTTTTGCCAATTCTTTGTCAAATATTTTGACATGGGTCAGATATCTTATTTCTGGCTTGCTCGATCTTGGCGTTTTCAGTGTGTAAGTTTTCTCATCGTCGTCAGGGTTTAAAGTCTTTCATCGCAACATAACTGTCCGCCAGTTTTTGGAGGTCTCCTTCAGCGCCACATTTTTTGTAAAATCCTTATTACGCCCGCAAAAGAAATGCGGACCCTCTCTCATTTAGTTTTATTAGTGTTCATTTCATACACAATTTACGGGAAAACTTGGCATTGTTAACATAAAATGTGACCCATATGGCAGGGGGTTCGTCGAGGGAGTACGTTAATTGGCGAGCGTCGCCTCTCTTATTAGTTTCGTCTCCGGCCTTCGGGACTGAAACGACTGTGATATAATACGGGCTGCCTGGCTGTACGTTTAGAAGCTTTCCCCTGCTACTCGCTCAGTCTTAGGCCAGCCTGCCGAGGAGAACGGGCAGTGGATGGCTTGGCGGCCGACGGATCCTGTCCGGTACTGAAATGGGAGCCCACAATACCTAGACTGCACGCACCAGCACCACCCCAAGGTAATGTGCGATGCGGAAGCTGAGCCGTCCCTTCTGCATGGAAAATCTAATCAACGTTAACAATCTTTGAATTATGGGAAGTAGAGAGGAACAAAATACCAGTGTTCCCAGTCCTTGTAAACGTGACACGATGCAAAAACAATACAAAAAAGACAATTCTATCTCCCCTCGGAAATTAAAACAATACAAAAACGACGATAACATTTCCCATGAGAGATTAATAGAAATAATAATACAAGAATAGCAATTGTTATATCTCATCAGAAATCAAAACAAAACAAAAATGACAATTATCTCCTTTCAGAAATTAAAACAAAACAGGAAAACGGAATTATTTCTCTCCTTAGAAATTAAAACAATACAAAATGGCTATCTCCTCTGAGAAATACACTTTTTTTTTTTGGCGAGGCTAATAAAAATTTTAGATAGCCAGATAACTGATATAAGCGATCGCGTTCTGTTGAAATACATAAACAATTCCCTTCCCTGCCTCTGCCTTTCCACCCTTCAGTTAAGCCTTCTCTTTCTGGCGAGTCCAACACTGTATGATCATTAACAGGTGCGTGGGATCCAGGTAATGTAAGCGATCGGATCCTGTTGAAATACACAAGCAATTCCCTTCCCTGCCTCTGCCTTTCCACCCTTCAGTTAAGCCTTCTCTTTCTGGCGAGTCCAACACTGTATGATCATTAACAGGTGCGTGGGATCCAGGTAATGTAAGCGATCGGATCCTGTTGAAATACACAAGCAATTCCCTTCCCTGCCTCTGCCTTTCCACCCTTCAGTTAAGCCTTCTCTTTCTGGCGAGTCCAACATTGTACAATCATTAACAGGTGCGTGGGATCCAGGTAATATAAGCGATCGCGTCCTGTTGAAATACATAAACAATTCCCTGTTCCCGCATCGCCTTCCCTGCCTCTGCCTTTCCACCCTTCAGCCAAGCCTTCATACTTCTCTTTCTGGCGAGTCCAACATTGTACAATCATTAACAGGTGCGTGGGATCCAGGTAATATAAGCGATCGGATCCTGTTGCAATAGATGAGTCAATACTGTATCCAAGCAGCGCCTCCCTGCCTCACCAACTTGCCCTTCAGTCTACCTCCTCATGCTCCTGATGGCCAAAAACTAAGATGCCTGCGAGCTGGGTGAAATTGCAAGAGCTGAATATTGCTGGAAGGCTGTGAGCGCTACGTCATTGAGCCGTTGAGCACTATTCTTAAACATCTCGGAGCCCCAGCACACACACATTTAACAAGGCTTTCCTACGAGTTGTGAGCATATCCATGGGTAGTTTTATGACCCTGGTGGTAGTTTGAGAAAGCTTCTGTGTATTGAATGTGTCAGAAAGCACTTGTGGGAATGCGTTGAACCTGTTTTTGGCTATTGAGAATAATTGATGTGACGGAGGAGGCGGAGGCGTCTGAGCATATCCGTGGGTAGTTTTATGACCCTGGTGGTGGTTTGAGAAAGCTTCTGTATATTGAATGCATCAGAAAGCACTTGTGGAAATGCGTTGAACCTGTTTTTGGCTATTGAGAATAATTGATGTGACGGAGGAGGCAGAGGCGTCTGAATATATCCATGGGTGGTTTTATGACCCTGGTGGTAGTTTGAGAAAGCTTCTGTGTATTGAATGTGCCGGAAAGCACTTGTGGGAATGCGTTGAACCTGTTTTTGGCTTTTGAGAATGATTAATGTGACGGAGGAGGCGGAGGCGTCTGAGCATATCCGTGGGTAGTTTTATGACCCTGGTGGTAGTTTGAGAAAGCTTCTGTATATTGAATGTGTCGGAAAGCACTTGTGAGAATGCGTTGAACCTGTTTTTGGCTTTTGAGAATGATTGATGTGACGGAGGAGGCGGAGGTGTCTAAGTATGCCGACGACCATTGAGGAGCCCTGAGCCAACCTTCCTCTTTTTTTTTTTACAGCAAAGGAGACAGCACAAGGGCACAAAAAAAGGAAACAATAAAAAAATAGCCCGCTACTCGCTGCTCCTAAATAGATGAATAGAACAAATAAAGTAAGGGGTTGGTTAACATGAAAATAATGTAAGCGGCTGAATATAGACAGACAGACAGGCAGATAGACAAACAGACAAACAGACCCAGACAAAGAGGTAAACAGGCACACACATACACACATGGACAGACAGGTAGACAGACAGACAAATACAGACAGACAGACACACAGACGGACACACACAGACAAACACACACAAACATCCTGAAACAGACAGACACACAGACATACACACAGACAGACAGACAGAGAAACCAACAGACAGACAGACAAACACACACACACACACACACAAACATCCTGAGACAGACAGACACACAGACACACACACAGACAGACAGACAGAGAAACCAACAGACAGATAGACAAACACACACACAAACATCATGAGACAGACAAGAGAAACCAACAGACAGACAGACAGACACACAGAAAGACAGACAAACAGGGCAAAGGCATTCCAGTTGCAGCTAATAGGAACGAACCCTCACAAGCAGGAATATTCAGGGGCGCCAAACAGAGGTTCTAAACACAGCCATTACTAGCTCGCCTGTTTTGAGTCAACACCTCCCGCGCGGATCAAGGGGCGCCGTGTTTGTCCGTTCGGGTTGGCGTCTTGCGCGTAAACATCTCGTTGGGAGTCACGATAGTGTGGGGCATATTCTTAAACATTTCACGCCCCAGCACAATCATTTGACAAGGCTTTCATGGGAGTTTGAGTTATTTCCAGGTGCAGTTTTATGACCCCGGTGGTTGTCTGACCCTTCTTCTGTCCCGTGAACCTAATGAAACACTCATTGGAACGCGATTGATATCCTTTTAGCGCATTGGAAAGAGGTGATGTGAGAGGAGGAAGCGTCTGAGAGTCCCGCCCTGTGTGTTTGTGCGCTTCCTTATCACCAAAATAGTTCGACAGCCACAGTATGTACACAAAAGCATCGTCACTGTCCGTAAGATCAACAGTACCACCATTGTTATGCACTTCGCTACCAAGGTATGTGGAGCTTTTGATGACCTCGATATCCTCACCACTTGCATGGACAGACTGGACGACTCGACCTTAGTTTTGGCACAGGAGACCTTCAGTCCTTCCACGGCCAACACCTGGTAAGAACATTATGGCTAATAACTTACTCATGAAACGAAAACACAACAGTGGTACATATATTTTTTTCTGTAGCCGCCTGAAGGCACTCCTGTTGTCTCTTTCCTCTCTTCCTTTTCCTTTTTTCCTCTTCTTCCCTCCCTCCTCTTTCTCCCTCCCTCCCTCCCTGCATCCCTCTCGTAACGGATGATAAGTCTCAAATTGGACCCAAGAAATTTGATTGGTTATTAACACTCCTTAAGATCGAACACACACACACACACACACACACACACACACACACACACACACACACACACACACACACACACACACACACACACACACACACACACAAACCGCTCCCCTTTTAGTCATAGTACAATAATTCACCCCTCCCAACCTCCCCCCACCCAAAAAAGAAAAAAGTCTGAAAAAAACCCAGCTGAAAAAAACAAAAAAAAAAACAGGGCAAAAAACGCCGACTAATTTTCCAGCATTAATTAACACCGACAGCCAATATCCTCCGCGCGCCAACCCACCGACGACAACTAACGTCATTAAGCTTTGATGTCGGGAGGGAAAGCCAAATATTTTTCAACCAACACATTAGGAGGATAACTGGACTAGCACCCCCCCCCCCCCCGCACACCCTGGCTCCCCTCCTCTCCGACACCCCAATACTCTCCCTCACTCCCACTTGTATCCCCCCACCCCCTTTCGACACCCTCCTCAGTACCCCCGTCGACCCCCAGTTCTTCCCCCAGTCCCCCCCCTTGTCCCCTAATACTGATCCCTCCCCCTGGTCCTTATCCCCCCCCCCCTCCCCCGTCCCCCCCATTCCTCTGTTCTCCCCCTTTCCCCTCGTTCCCCTTCCTCTCCCACTCCCTGATAAACACCCACCCACCTACCCACCAAAAAAAGAAAAAAAAAAAATAGGAGGACAAACACTGACCCTCCGAGCTGTTTTGTTTGATAAGGCTATCACCACTGTCACCACCTCCTCCTGTTTGTTTGTTAGTGTGTGTGTGTGTGTGTGTGTTTGTGTATGTATGAATGTATGATTTGTGTGATTATGTTAGTGTTTTTGTGTATGTGGATATAATATGTATGAGCACTTGCACTACCCTATGTTTGTTTGGTAATGTGTATGTGTGTTTGTGTGTGTGTATGTATATTTTCATGTATGTGTGAACCTAGAGTGTAAGTATGTAGGTAATTTGTATGTATGTTTGTATATATGCAAAGTGGATGGATGGAGGAATATATGAATTGATGTATTAATGAATGTATGTATGTGTGTATATGTATGTGTGTATGTATGTATGTATGTATGTAAGCGTGTGTGGTGGTGTATATATATATGTACGTAATGTTATAAAGTATGATCATAACAATCCGTTCACGACCCTCTTTACCGATTAACAAAGGGATTATGTGATGGGATTGGATGCGAATATTGGGTTTAATTACTCTGTCCTGTCTGCCAATGTGTGTGTGTGTGTGTGTGTGTGTGTGTGTGTGTGAGAGAGAGAGAGAGAGAGAGAGAGAGGGGGCGGGGGGCGCGCTTCTCTATCCTGTTATCTTTCTTCTCCTTTCTTTCCTCCTCTTCCTCCTCCAGGCATCGTCGTCAAAAGTATAGTTATCAATAAAAAATTAAAAAATTGTTCCAGTGTGTATAAATTAAGATACCGATAAGATAAATAAAATAAGATAAACGATATGATGAATTTGGATAACGTGTTTAGTTTTACATATATTAAGATAGGGTTTCCTGTTTCTTATAGATTAGGATAAGGTCGCTACTATTGCCAAGATTAGGATGAGGTCGTGAATTTAGTATAGATTAGGATAACGAGTTTAGCTTTGTATTGATAAGGATAAAGTCTTTAGTTGTGGAAAGTTAGGAAAAGTTCTTAAATTTTGGAAAGATTAGGAGAAAGTCTTAAATTTTGGAAAGATTAGGAGAAAGTCTTAAATTTTGGAAAGATTAGGAGAAAGTCTCAAATTTTGGAAAGATTAGGAGAGTCTTAAATTTTGGAAAGATTAGGAGAAAATCTTAAATTTTGGAAAGATTAGGAGAAAGTCTTAAGTTTTGGAAAGATTAGGAGAACGTGCTTGGTTTTGTATCAGTTAAGAGTTCTTTTTGCTGTATTAATGAATATATGTATGTGTGTATATGTATGTATGTATATATGTATGTGTATGGTTGTGTATATATTTGTACGTAACGTTCTATCATCATAACAATCCCCAAAGATTAGGAATACGTCTTTGCAATAGATATTTGTAGAGGCGCTATCCTAATTAAAAAAACAACAACAACTACAACGCAAATAATCTCCAAAGCTAAAGATGCGTTCTCATTCTCTATCGAACTTAATGACACCCTAATCTTAACAAATATAGACGCTTCCCTAATGTATACAAAACTCTAAGCGTTAACCTTATCTTCACGCAACTTCAAAGGTAATGAGGGAGGTGATTTTACTTTCAGATCTTTCACTAACAAGTATTTTTATTAGTTTGGTGTCTTCCTCCTCGAGACAGAGATTAATCGCCTCGGTCCTCAGGTAATTAGTTTAGAATCCAGGTAATTTAAAAGGATCTGGCAAGTGTTGGAAGGGAATTGAAGCGGTGTTATGGGTGATGTGGTGTGGGTGGCTGTAGTGTGTTGTTTGCTGTGGTGGGGGGGGTAGGGAGGGGAGGTGGGAAGGGTGGTGGTGCTGGTGGGGGGGGGGGGGGGGAATTGTGGTGTTGGGGGGGGGGAACGGTGGGGTTGGTGATGGGGGGGGGGGGGAATGGTGGTGTTGGTGGTGGTGGAGAAATATTTGATTTTGTTAGAATGTCGTTTTTTTGTGGTTGTTGTCGTTGTTCTTGGTTTTCTTTATCCTTTTTTTTTCTTTTCTCTTTTTTTGTTGTTGTTGTTTTCCTCTGATGTTTGGAGATTGCCTTCTTCTTGTTTCAGATTTTGTATTTATTTTCCTTTTTTTTCTTTTTTAATTTTTTTCTCCGTTTATTTTTTCCTTTTTCGGTATCGTCGCCTTTATATTTTTTTTTTAACTTGTCTTTTTATATTTCTCTTTCCTCGTCTCTTCCTCCCCCTCCTCTTCTTCCTAAAGTATCAAATATGTATGATTTTACGGACACAGCGATGGTATAATGTAAACGACTTTCACATTTTCCCTCTAGAATCTTTCAGTTCATCCCGATCATGTCACCCTTCCTATGTTTCTCCTTTCACATCTTTTTCTCATCAACCTTTCCCTTGCATCCTAGTCTTTCTTTGTCTCCCTATCCTTTCAAATCCTTCTTCTCCTTCCCATCCTTTCCCTCGCATCCTTACCAGTCTCTATCTATCTCCCTCTCCTACGTTTACACCCTGCTCATCTCCCTTTCCCATTTATTCTTTCCCACCCTTCCTCTGTCATCCAATCTATCTCTCAACCCTTCTTCTAATCATCCTTTCCCTTGCCTCCTTCCCAGTCTTTATTTATCTTCCTTTCCTACGTTTACACCCTTCTCATCTCCCGTTCCCTTCCTCTGTCACCCAATCTGTCTCTCACTCCTTCTTCTAATCATCCTTTCCCTTGCCTCCTTCCCATTCTCCCTCCGTCACCTTCCTCGCATCCTTCCCATTCTCCTCCTTGAAATCCACACTGCAACTCGCCCTTCGCACCGAGCCTCGCCGCCCAGCAGGTCACCCGTTGAACGCAAAGGGTTTCAGGGGTAACTCTCGCAAACTTTCCCGCTGCAAGTTGTTGGTGATTGAGGATGACAAGGTTTCCGGCCACTAACTATACAAGGTCAAGAGAACAGTAGGTGAACATCGAAGAGGGTGATGGAGAGAGAAGGGAAGGGGTTAGGGAAATCAATTGAAGGAAATGGATTGAAATAAGAAACTGTGCTGTAGAATGTGACTTTAGAAGATTAACGAAGAAGATGAGAGATAGACTGATAGGAAAGGAATAGGAGAAGGAGGTGAGAGAAGTAAACTGAAGGAAATTGATTGAAATAAGAACGTGTAGTATAGAAGCTGACTGTAAGGGAACGGCGAAGAGGGTGAGAGAGAGAAGGACATAGGATGGAATAGGAGGAAAAGATAGAACAAATAGATTGAAAAAAAAGTAAGAAAGTGTGTGAGGAGAAAGAAAGGGAGAAGAAGGGGAGCAGAAAGAACGTATGGGAGGAGACAGGAAGAGAAAAGAAGGGCAAAGAAAGAACGTATAGGAGAAGGAGGAACGTATAGAAGGAGTAGGAAAGGGAGAACGAGGAAAGAAAGAACGTATCGGAGAAGAAGGAAAAGGAGAAGGAGGGTGAAGGAAGAACGTGTTTGAGGAAAAAAGAAGAAAGTGTAGGAAAAGGAAGAGGAGAAGGAGGAGCATGCAGGAAGATAAAGAGAACGTATAGGAGGAGGAGGAAGAGGAGGAGGAGGAGGAGGAAGAGGAGGAGGAGGTAAGGAGTTTATGAGGACTTTTCAGTAATCGTGACACTGTTTGTTCTATTAATTGCGTTTCATTTAATATTTATAGACGTGTTAGTGTTTTATGATGGTGGAACTGTTTAATATTCTCTCTCTCTCTCTCTCTCTCTCTCTCTCTCTGTCTCTGCGTCTGTTTGTGTGTGTGTTTGTTGGTGTCTCTGTCTGTGTTTCTGTGTCTGTGGTTTGTGTGTTTGTGTGTTGGTCTTTGTCTATGCCTGTCTGTCTGTCTGTCTGTCTGTCTGTCTGTTTGTTTCCCTGTTTCTCTGTTTCTCTGTCTCTGTCTGTCTCTCTTTCCCTCTCTTCCTCTTTCTATATCTCTTTCTCTATCTTTTTCTTTATCTTTCTTTATATCTCTCTATTTTTCTTTCTCTTTCTCTGTCTGTCTTTCTCTCTCTCATCTATCTATCTATCTATCTATCTATCTCCTTTGTTTCCCGCCCTCATTCCGAAATTACGGCGTCAGAAACACTTGAGTCGTCTCCGCTTCCAACTTCACTTCGCTCCACCTCGCCTCGGCTCACTGCACCTGAAACTATTACGCGGCGAGGGTTGTGAGACGGCCAGGTGGTGCGGGGGTTGGTGGGATGCAGGTGGTGTTGAGATGGCATAAGGAGTGAGACTGCAAACCTAATCTTTATCTTGTTTCACCTTTTCTTATTTCCCCGTAACCAATAATGACACTTGATGCGGGGTTGTGAGACCGCCAGGTGGTGCGGGGGTTAGCCAGGAGAAGTAAGCGTTGGGGTGGAATACAGAGAGACAACAAACCGAATCAATATCTTTAACCTTTTCTTTTTGCTCCAGAAACCTATAATATGACTCTCAATGCGGGGTTGTGAGACGGCCAGGTAGTGCGGGGGTTAGCCAGGAGAAGTAAGCTTTGGGGTGGAATAGGGCGAGACAACAAACCTAATCTCTACCTCGCCTCACCTTTTCTCATGGCTCTCGGAAATCCTCGCTGTGATGTGGCCGGCGGTTGCAGGCTCATGACGACTAGTGTGGAGTGCTAAGGAGTTCTGAAGTGCTAGGTAGTGAGAAACAGGTGGAAACTAGGTTATAAGGTACCAGGAAGAGGAGACCAAACCACTAAAGTCCCAAAGAACGAATGAAGAAGCTTATGTCATGCGGGGTGTGGCACTGGCGTTGGGTGCATGGAGGTGGCGGTGTGCAGGGGAGGAGAGGCCGAAGGTTTGGTGCCATATTAAAGCATTCTCCCCGGCGCGGTAATGGCACTAGAGGAGGCATTATTGGGACCCATTAATAAGCTGTAATGGGTTGGCCGAATCCTCTCAGCGGGGCATAAGCGACGGAGGCGGCGGGAGGTAAACGAAGGACTGATGTAAATGAAGGAAATGAGCAAAAAATGAGCAGAAAGCAGCGTGAGAAATGGCGGTAATAGAGAGAGAGAGAGAGAGAGAGAGAGAGAGAGAGAGAGAGAGAGAGAGACTATGTGTGTGTGTGTGTGTGTGTGTGTTTTACAGCAAAGGGGGCAGCTCAAGGGCAAGAAAACAAACAAAAAACAGGAACAACAACAGAAAAATACCCTTCTAGACGCTGCCCTTGTAAAGAACAACAACCAACAACAACGAGAGGTCAATATCGTGGTGTGTGTGTGTGTGTGTGTGTGTGTGTGTGTGTGTGTGTGTGTGTGTGTGTGTGTGTGTGTGTTTGTTTGTTTTGCAGCAAGGAAGGCGGCTTAATTAATGGCAAGAAAACAAAACATAAAAAGCAAACAAAAAACAGGACCCCCCCCCTCCCCCCGCTAGAGGCTGTCCCAATCAAAGAAGAGGTCAATTTCGTGTGTGTGTGTGTGTGTGTGTGTGTGTGTGTGTGTGTGTGTGTGTGTGTGTGTGCACCCGAATATGTAAGTAGCCGTGGAAAGTTTGCCTTCTAATTAAAAGTGAGAGTCTTTTCCTCACCTGGGACCAAGAGGAAGAAGAACGAGCCTTGCATGAGCGACTAATCACCCCGGACATTAATAATTACGTAAAAACAAGACTAATTAGCGAAGGAAAAGGCAAAATTATGTAAATCGTGGATCTAATTTCGAAGCGGAAGCGAGGACTTGGTAATGGAACACAGGGAGGGGGAGCGGGAATCGAACTGGGGCGTGAGAGGGGAAGAGGGGGAAGACGAGAGAGGTAGAGGGATGTAGATGGAGGGTAGATAGGCTGTAGATGAGGGATAGATATTTTTTTTACAACAAAGGAGACAGCTCAAGGGCACAAAAAAGGAAACAATAATAAAAAATAAAAAAAACGCTACTCGCTGCTCCTATGGGAATGGGGTTAGAAGGGGAAAGAAGGGGGAAGAAGGAGAGGGGAAGGAGAGGTAGAAGGGGAAGGGAGAGAGGAAGAGAGGTAAAGGGGAGAGGATAGAGGGGATGATGGGGGGGGTAGAAGAAGGGAAGAAGGGGACAGGTGGAGAGGGAGAGAGAGAGCGAGAGAGAGAGAGAGAGAGAGAGAGAGAGAGAGAGAGAGAGAGAGAGAGAGAGAGAGAGAGAGAGAGAGAAGGAAGTCGCTAATGATGAGTTTGTTTGTTTGTTTGTCTGTTTGTTTGTGTTTGTAGATGTGTTTGTGTGTGTCCATGTTTCTGTCTTGTCTGTCTTTCTTTAATTTGTCTGTTTGTCTGTCTTTGTGTGTCATCCTGTGTGTTTCTGCCTTCCTGTTTGTCTGTCTGTGTCTGTTTCTCTCTCTCTTTCTCTCTCTCTCTCTCTCTCTCTCTCTCTCTCTCTCCTCCCTCCCTCCCTCTCTCCTTCTCTCCCCCCTCCTCCCTCCCTACCTCCCTCCCTTCTCCACATTTCATATCTCATCGTAATTGGACTTTGAAGACGCGAGGGAAAGCAATCGGCAAAGAGCAGACACGAAGACTCTTATACCTGAATAGGCAGAGGGATGAAAGGCGAGTAGGGGGGCATACCAAGGCTTCCAAGGGCAAGACCATGGGTACACAAAGGGCTGAGAGTGGGACCATGGGTATATCACGGCTTAGGATTGAGGTCGTGGGGATATACCAAGGCTTCTGAGGCCGAGACCACTGATCACCAAGGTCTTCTAAGAGTCTACAAATAGATAAAGAGGAAAGTGAAGGAAAGGGAGGAAGGGAGAGAAGGGAGTGAGGGGAGGGAAAGGGGGAGATAGATTTCAGGAGGTAAAAAAAAAAGGGAGGAAACGAAGGAAGAAAGAGAAGGAAGGAGATATACTAAGGCGCTTTAGGAACAAGGCTATAAATACAAAGGCCTTTTAATAGTAAGGGCATGACTATACCCCACCCCATGCAGCCCCTTGAGTCTTTTTTCTAGAAGCTGCCTATTGCGCCGGTAGGGTCTGTTCAGGTATCTCTTGGCCGTCCTAGCCTGTTAGTGGAGCAGGCGAATTTAATTTATAGTGGCTGCCGTGATGTATGACCCTTGCTTGGCCCATTCTGCCCCACGGTGCTCCTCTTGAACGATGTCTCTGAAGTTAGGGTTGATTGAGGATCCGGACAGCATGTGGGTAATCTTCCGAGACTCTGAAAGTGACCTCTATTTTGGCTACTTTTTACTTTTTACTTATGTGGTAGCGGCGAGTAGCGGTCTTCTTTTTTTTTGTACCCTGTTTGTTGCCCTTGAGCCGTAGCCTTTGATTAAAAAAAAAATTAAAAAAACTCGCGATGGTTGAAAACTCGAACCTAGCTCCTGGGTCTCACAAACTCCCGCACGCTAACCACTCAGCCACCGCCTCCCCATAATTTTTTGTGTGTGCCCTTGAGCTGCTTCCTTTGTTGTTGTAAAAAGAAATTACATGCATACAGATATACTCGTCTAGATAAATGACACAGAGAGAACACTGATGGTCGGCGTAACGGGATCATATAGGTATTGCCAGTGTGTTCCAATCGCCGAAACGTTGTGTTGAAAGAGTGTTTGAAAAGAGGCGCCAGAGGAAGGGAGGAGGCGCCCAGTTCTGGTTTTAAATAGTGGAATTGATACTGTAAGGGCTGAGTGGATCTCGTTCTCTCGTTCTCTCTCTCTCTCTCTCTCTCTCTCTCTCTCTCTCTGACACACACACACACACTTTTTTAATTCTTCATGAGTCTCTTCGTTAACGTGAGAGACGCCTTAAGTTATTGATAAAGGAAATAAAAAAGGCCAATGTTTATGTTATTTAACCCACGTAAAAAAAAACCAATTAATCAGGACAAGAACTGGTGTGAAATATTACCATGAAAAAGTATGATCTAAGGGAGGAGACGTATTATCATGAAATCGTAATTATTCTCTTGTTGTCATAAAGAATTCTAAAGTAAAAATATAACTTCCACGTTGGGAGGTAAAGGTCAGAGTGATTTGGGGGTAAAAAAATAGAAGAAAAATTAATCATATCCTCAACTCGATGTGTGTGTGGCGATTAGCGTCTCGTGTGTCCTCAACAGAGAAACAAATAATTGCATGATTCAACATTACTGTGGTTGTGATACAGCGTTTGGTTGTTTTATTTTATACCAACTATTATGTATGTGTTACCGTAATAGTGGGCGAGGCGTGGAGTCGTGGAGGGCCCGGGCTCGTCTCGCAAGTGGCTTAAAACTACCCACATGCTGTCCTGAACACCACCCAACACACACTACAGCCCTTTCCTTCTTCTCTGGTTCTCCAATATCTCCGCGTTTGTGTTAGTTTACCCCTTGACTGCGGCTTTCCTACCAGAAGACCTCACCAAACTACTAGAATGGAACAAAAAGTGGCTGTTACAATTCTATGATGCAAAATGTAAAGTCCTGCACCTTGGGAGGGATATCCAGCACACCAATACCACATGGAAACACTCCACTATCCACCACAGAGCCAGAGGAAGACCTGGGACTATAATTTTACCAGGCTACCAGAAAAGCCAAATCCGTGCCAATCGCAGTGGACGGGTTTATATTCAGTTGTTTCTTCTTGAATTGCTCTTTTATTCCTTCCCTTTTAAACCTATTCTTTTAACATACTTCGAGACACACTTCAGTCACAATACTTTTATGGAAACACACACCTTACACCGCTTCCCTTCTCTGGCTCTCAATTATCTCTGCACTTGTCTTAGTTTATATTCAGTTGTTGGTCCTTGAATTGCTCTTTTATTCCTTCCCTCTCAAACCTATTCTTTTTACATACTTCGAGACACACTTCAGTCACAATACTTTTATGGAAACACTCACACTTTACAACCCTTTCCTTCTTCTCTGGTTCTCAATAATCTCTGCGCTTGCCTTAACTTATATCCAGTTGTTGCTTCTTGAATTGCTCTTATATTCCTTCCCTCTTAAACCTATTCTTAACATACTTCGAGACACACTTCAGTCACAATACTTTTATGGAAACACTCACACTTTACAACCCTTTCCTTCTTCTCTGGTTCTCCATTATCTCTGCGCTTACCTTAGTTTATATCCAGTTGTTGCTTCTTGAATTGCTCTTATATTCCTTCCCTCTCAAACCTATTCTTTTAACATACTTCGAGACACACTTCAGTCACAATACTTTTATAGAAACACACACCTTACACCGCTTCCCTTCTCTGGTTCTCCATTATCTCTGCGCTTACCTTAGTTTATATCCAGTTGTTGCTTCTTGAATTGCTCTTTTATTCCTTCCCTCTCAAACCTATTCTTTTAACCTACTTCGAGACACACTTCAGTCACAATACTTTTCTGGAAACACACACCTTACACCGATTCCCTTCTCTGGCTCTCAATTATCTCTGCGCTTGCCTAAGTTTATATTCAGTTGTTGCTTCTTGAATTGCTCTTATATTCCTTCCCTTTTAAACCTCTTCTTTTAACATACTTCGAGACACACTTCAGTCACAATACTTTTATGGAAACACTCACACTTTACAACCCTTTCCTTCTTCTCTGGTTCTCAATTATCTCAGCGCTTGCCTTAGTTTATATTCAGTTGTTGCTTCTTGAATTGCTCTTATATTCCTTCCCTCTTAAACCTATTCTTAACATACTTCGAGACACACTTCAGTCACAATACTTTTATAGAAACACACACAATTTACAACCCTTTCCTTCTTCTCTGGTTCTCCTTTATCTCAGCGCTTACCTTAGTTTGTATCCAGTTGTTGCTTCTTGAATTGCTCTTATATTCCTTCCCTCTTAAACCTATTCTTAACATACTTCGAGACACACTTCAGTCACAATACTTTTATAGAAACACACACCTTACACCGCTTCCCTTCTCTGGTTCTCAATTATCCCTGCACTAGCCTTACATCAACCCATCTGGGACAGCATGAACCAAGCAAGATGGCGCCACTATAAACACTTGCCTGCACCACTAACGGGCCAGGGGCGACCATCAGGCCTCATCAAGAAACCCTACCGGTTCAAAAGGCCGACTGGAAAAAAAGAAAAAAAAATCAAAATCGTGTTGATGTTTACGACAGGCAATTCTTTTTAGGCTTCCCGTTTCCATTTCCATGTCAGCGAATTCCTTTCATCGAAGTTTCCTTTCCACGAAGAGAGAAGTTCATCTGAGAAAAGTTTTCCCTTGAATATATGTGGAAAGTTTTTTTTTTTTGCCTTTTATAAGCTTCCGGTTTGAGTTGGAACATGAGGGATGCTTTTGGCTTTCTATTTCTTTTTTTTTTACAGTGAAGGAAGTGTAACAGAGGCGGGCTTATTTTCATATTTGTTTCCTTTTTTATTATGCCCATGAACTAACTCCTTTACTGTAAAAAAAATAATAAATAGAAGCAAAGGAGCCCCCATGCGTTGCTCCTAAAAGACTGTAAAGATGAGAAGCCAAAACAGGTGTGAAGTTCGGAAAGTTAGGTGTTTAATGCTCTTTTCTATTATAAGTTATTCTGTATTAAACAAAAACCTACACTACTATTTATATCGCCTTTTTCTTCATTATTTCTTCACCCCTTATAAAACCTACACAAATATCTTGCTTCCCCTAGTAAACAAAAACCTATATAACCATTTCTTATCATCTTTTTTAATTATGAAAAGAAAAACGGAAAATTGAAAAGGTACAAGCATCAAAGGTTTGCCCACTAGACGACAAATTTCCGGAAGCCACAATTGAAAGGCTTGTGCATTGAAAGCTGGTTCCCTGATTCACGGTAAAATCCCGTTACGGATCATAAATTATTTTGCGTATTCTGGGGTTGTAAGTTGGGTTAGGGATACGGTCTTTAGTGGGTGTTATAGTGGAAGAGTTGTAGTTTCTTGTGGTGCTTTGCGTTTGGTTGTAGTATTTGTAATTACTTAGAAAAATGCGGTCAAGGTTAGGGGAAAAATTGCAGGTGCTGTATAGTGGATCATAAGTTATTTTGCTTTTTCTGGGGTTGTAAGTTGGGTTAGGGATAGTGTCTTTAGTGGATGTTATAGTGGAAGAGTTGTAGTTTATTGTGGTGCTTTGCGTGTGGTTGTAGTATTTATAATTACTTAGAAAAATGCGGTCAAAGTTAGGGGAAAAATTGAAGGTGTTGAATAGTGGATCATAAGTTATTTTGCTTTTTCTGGGGTTGTAGGTTTGGTTAGGGATACGGTCTTTAGTGGGTGTTATAGCGGAAGAGTTGTAGTTTCTTGTGGCGCTTTGCGTTTAGTTGTAGTATTTATAATTACTTAGAAAAATGCGGTCAAAGTTAGGGGAAAAATTGAAGGTGTTGAATAGTGGATCATAAGTTATTTTGCTTTTTCTGGGGTTGTAAATTGGGTTAGGGATACGGTCTTTAGTGGGTGTTATAGCGGAAGAGTTGTAGTTTCTTGTGGTGCTTTGCGTTTGGTTGTAGTATTTGTAATTACTTAGAAAAATGCAGTCAAGTTAGGGGAAAAATTGCAGGTGCTGTACAGTGGATCATAAGCTATTTTGCTTTTTCTGGGGTTGTAGTTTGGGTTAGGGATAGTGTCTTTAGTGGATGTTATAGCGGAAGAGTTGTAGTTTATTGTGGTGCTTTGCGTGTTGTTGTAGTATTTGTAATTACTTAGAAAAATGCAATCAAAGTTAGGGGAAAAATTGCAGGTGCTGTATAGTGGATCATAAGTTATTTTGCTTTTTTCTGGGGTTCTAGGTTGGGTTAGGGATAGTGTCCTTAGTGGATGTTATAGTGGAAGAGTTGTAGTTTCTTGTGGTGCTTTGCGTTTAGTTGTAGTATTTATAATTACTTAGAAAAATGCGGTCAAAGTTAGGGGAAATATTGAAGGTGCTGTACAGTGGATTTTAATTTGCTCTGCTGAATATCACTGGTCACAAACCTTATCAACATACTTCTACCACCTCTGCATACCAGTGAGGTGTCTGGGGTTAACATATATCACTCAGCGTTATTATATAGAATCCACCTTGGCTCGTATGTAGGTCAGGGCCAGCCAGCAGGAAAACTTTAAAATCCAAGAGTGTGGTAAACTTTTACATAACCATGAGAAACCTATACACGGTTGGAAGGAGACTGATTTTATGGGACGTGGAGAAAAAGAAGGATATGAAAAGAGTTAGAGGAGGTAGATAGATAGAAAGAGAGTTAAAGTGGTACAGAGATAGATAGATAGATGGAGAGAGAGAGGGAGAAGAGGGTAGAGGGAAGGGGGAAGAGGGAAGAGAGAAGAGAGAGAGAGAGAGAGAGAGAGAGAGAGAGAGAGAGAGAGAGAGAGAGAGAGAGAGAGAGAGAGAGAGAGAGAGAGAGAGAGAGAGAGAGAGAGAGAGAGAGAGAGAGAGAGAGACGTGAATTGAAATTGGACTCCCCCCTCCCTCCCACACTTCCCCTTGCAAATATTCTTAACCGAAATTGGAAGGAGATGAAAATGGAGACAAACTGGATAATGCCTTCTGTAAGTTGGTGAGTGTGGAGGAGCGGGAATTATGGAGCATTTTGGAAAGGCTGTGCGGAACTCGGCGCGTGAAATCCATATATGTATTTTAATCAATTCGTTTCATTCTTGTGGACGATCTTCATATATTTCTGTTTATTCATTTTATTTATCTATGTATTTTTTTTTTTGTTTATCTTCTCTGCCTTTTTTATTTAACGTATTTTATTCATATCTATTTTTATATTTTCATTTTTTTCATTTATTCATTTATGTTTATTTTTTTCTGGCTTAATAAATGGTCTCTCAATGGATAAAGATTCATATTATATCATTTTCTGCCTTTTCAATATGTATAATCATTAGCACAATATAGAAACTCAACGCATACGATTCATATCTATTTCCATCTCTTCAATTTATCTTTTCATTTATTTACATGTTTATTTTTTCTGGCTTAATAAATGGTCTCTCACTGGATAAAGATTCATACTATATCTTTTTCTGCCTTTTCAATATGTATAATCATTAGCACAAAATAGAAACTCAACGCATACGATTCATATCTATTCTCATCTCTTCATTTTATACAGTCATTTATTTATATGTTTATTTTTTCTGGCTTAATAAATGGTCTCTCACTGGATAAAGATTCATTTTATATCTTTTTCTGCCTTTTCAATATGTATAATCATTAGCACAATTTAGAAACTCAACGCATACGATTCATATCTATTTTCATCTCTTCAATTTATACAGTCATTTATTTACATGTTTATTTTTTCTGGCTTAATAAATGACCTCTCACTGCATAAAGATTCATATTGTATCTTTTTCTGCCTTTTCAATATGTATAATCATTAGCACAATATAGAAACTCAACGCATACGATTCATATCTATTTCCATCTCTTCAATTTATACAGTCATTTATTTACATGTTTATTTTTTCTGGCTTAATAAGTGGTCTCTCACTGGATAAAGATTCACATTAACTCAAAGGAGGACGCCGTGAAAGTCATTTTAAGCGTGAACAAATATTCGGAGAGAAAAATTATGTGGTAGTTTAAATCCAAGAAGCTATAAAGATGATTAATATCTTCTGGGTAGATAAGTTACGGGTTTGTGCGCAACGAGTTCCCGCAGTGACATCATAGCCCTTTTTTAGTGTCCACGCGGCAAATTCGAGATGGGAGAACCTACTACGGCGGGCCTTGTGTTCACGGGAGACGAGGAAACAAAATACTGTGCCAATTTGAAGCACGTAACATCGAGGGCCGTATTCTCTGTCGCTTTAAGCTCACACAATATATATTTCTTAAGACCACAAAAGAGGTTAATTGGATTCTTATTAGTGTTTCTTCACGGTCATGCTTCAGAAGTCCTGTCAAACTTTTACTATGCTTATAAACTACCCATGGCGCCACAGCAACCTCTACGAAAGTCTTGCCAAACTATCATTCGACTCATAAAACTACACATGGAAATACTAACACAACCTCTACGAAAGTCTTGCCAAACTATCATTAGACTCATAAAACTACCCATGGAAATACTAACACAACCTCTACGAAAGCCTTGCCAAACTATCATTAGACTCATAAAACTACACATGGAAATACAGACACAACATTTACGAAAGCCTTGCCAAACTATCATTAGACTCATAAAACTACACATGGAAATACTAACACAACCTCTACGAAAGCCTTGCCAAACTATCATTAGACTCATAAAACTACACATGGAAATACAGACACAACCTCTACGAAAGTCTTCCCAAACTATCATTAGACTCCTAAAACTACACATGGAAATACTAACACAACCTCTACGAAAGTCTTCCCAAACTATCATTAGACTCCTAAAACTACACATGGAAATACTAACACAACCTCTACGAAAGTCTCGCTAAACTATCATTAGACTCATAAAACTACACATGGAAATACTAACACAACCTCTACGAAAGCCTTGCCAAACTATCATTAGACTCATAAAACTACACATGGAAATACTAACACAACCTCTACGAAAGTCTTGCCAAACTATCATTAGACTCATAAAACTACACATGGAAATACTAACACAACCTCTACAAAAGCCTTATTACCCCGACACCTGCCAGCAATGAGGGACCGAGGTGATTCATTAATTTTTCACCTCTCAATTCCAAGCTATTAAGTCTCCAAGGTCCAACTATAATTGATGTAATGGTTGGGCTGCAAGGGGTTTAATGTTGTATTATTACCAGTAAATCAAGCAAGTGACTTCTTAACGACAGAACAAACTTACATTGGCGCCAGTGAAGTAGCTGACATTGACCTCTTGGCTACATTAATGATAGCGTAATGGAGGTCAGTATTGGATCATGTGTCTTTCTTGACGTTATATTAGCGCGGCATACGAATGAGCGTGGTGTGGCTGTATGACCTCACCACCAGGACCTGCGGCGCATCGGGGGTTGGCGGGCTGGGGCTGAACACAACACGACTCTCTTCCGTCATCAGCTTAACCCGGTAGCTGAGGGGACCATGTTTCTTAACCCTATCCGATCCGAAGGGTGACAAATCTGGCCTCCCCTCAGAAACTTGGATCAAAACGATACACCATTTTTTCTTATCAACTCTAGAAGAAAAACGGTCATATAGAAAAACGCAGAAAATTTGAAAACGTCGGATCGGATAGGGTTAAAGGTCCCTCTAAGCGAGAAAAGTGAGAAAAAAATCATCACTCACGCAAACCATTTCATAATATGTATCAACGTATTTGTGATCAGTTAATGCATCATCTATTTTGGGTGTCTTTATCATGGCACAAATTTGGCCCGTCGCTGCTACACGGTATATAGGCACAAATTTGGCCCGTCGCTGCTACACGGTATATAAAGACACAAACTTGGCCCGTCGCTGCTACACGGTATATAGACACAAATTTGGCCCGTCGCTGCTACACGGTATATAGACACAAATTTGGCCCGTCGCTGCTACACGGTATATAAAGACACAAATTTGGCCCGTCGCTGCTACACGGTATATAAAGACACAAATTTGGCCCGTCGCTGCTACACGGTATATAAAGACACAAATTTGGCCCGTCGCTGCTACACGGTATATAGACACAAATTTGGCCCGTCGCTGCAACACGGTATATAAAGACACAGATTTGGCCAGTCGCTGCTACACGGTATATAAAGACACAAATTTGGCCCGTCGCTGCTACACGGTATATAAAGACACAAATTTGGCCCGTCGCTGCTACACGGTATATAAAGACACAAATTTGGCCCGTCGCTGCTACACGGTATATAGACACAAATTTGGCCCGTCGCTGCTTACTCGTCATTCCGCCTCAGTTTCCTGATATTAGCATTTTTTTATGTGATGTTAATGACAGGACAGGTTCAGTTGCTATCAAAAGAACTAAGTAAAAGTATATTTGTTTTCGTTTTGAACTTATATAATCATGGAATATTGTCATCCACGAGTGTTTTGTACTTAACAGACAACTCTTTTATGCTTCTTTAAATATTTAGCAGACGATTCTTCCATGCATCTTTAAATTTTTTCAATGTAAAAATTCTGCAAGCACTTCCGATGTTGTAAGATTAACATATTTATACAACTGTTTTTCTTACCCCGGACAAAAGCATCGGAGCTAATGGAGTTGAAGTGAGCGAAGATGATGGCCCTGAAAGGAAAGTGAGTGCAGTACTGTTTGGGAATGACCAAGCTCCGATGACATGAAAAGGAGTGACCAAAGATAGTGTCCTGCTCCGTACCGAGAGAGCCCGGGTTCGATTCCCGGGCGGAGTGGAAAAATTTGGGCGGGTTTTCCGATACCCTACGCCCCTGTCCACCCAGCAGTGAATGGGTACCAGGTATTAATCGGGGGTTGTGTCCCGTCTCCTGGCATCTGTTCCCTTCTCCTATAATTCCTTCCCTTTCTGTCTCTCTCCGGCATTTGACCACAGATGTTGCGCCGACTCAACGAAACTTTCCAACTTTCCTCCTCCGTAGTGACTAAAAGATGAGGCCAGATAAAGGAAAAAGGCAGGCTATTCTAACACCATGGGTTTGATATGAATCAAGGGGAAAGACATTAGGTTATAAAAACATCACGTGGAAAGGGAAAAGACAATTGATTATAAAAAAAAAAACATCAAGTGGAAAGGGAAAGACAACTGATTATATAAAAAAAAGTACGTGGAAAGGGGGAAGACAATTGATTATGAAAAAAACAAAGTAGAAAGAAAATCGATTTGTAAAAAGATAAGTATGGCCGAATTCTAAAAAAAAAAAGAAAAAAAATCGATTGTATAATATTCTAAAGATTACGGGAAAAGGAAATTGATTAAAAAATAAGTTTGAGCGAACTATTATTATTATTATTATTACTATTATTATTATTATTATTATTATTATTATTATTATTATTATTATTATTATTATTATTATTATTATTATTATTATTATTATTATTATTATTATTATTATTATTATTATTATCATTATTATTATTTATTCTTGTTTCCCATCATCATCATCATCATTATCATCATCAGTCAGCAGCAGCATCATATATAGCCAGAACCCCAACGAGAGTCCCCTTCCTATGCTCGTTAGCCCCCAGGTGAGGACAGGTGTGAGGTCAGTGATTGGGCGCGCAGTGTGTCCCTCCAGTCTTCTTGTTGACGACCCGCTGCGCAACCCCATCATGGCCTTGGTTGGTATTCTCCTTACTCCTCATAGATTTCAAGTTTCCTTCTTTCTCTCCTTCCTCCCTTATTTCTTTCTTTCTCTTTGTCTGTACTTCCTATCTTCCTTCCTTCCTTCTCTTTATTCTTCATTTCTCCTTTCCTTCTTTCCTCTGTTCCTCTTCTATTTGTCTCCCTCTCACTCTCTTCGTAACACTTCCTCTTAATAGTTCCTCTTTGTTAATACTTCCCGGTAATAGTTTCCCCTTTCTATCATCTTGTGTTTCTTTGTTGTTGTGTCTTGTCGGTGGTGGTGATAATGGTGGTGGTGGTGGTGGTGATGATGGTGATGATGGTGGTGGTGGTTGGGGTAAGGCTTGGGACTTGGACACAGGAAGGGAAGGAAAAGGATTGGAAACTACTACTCTTGAAATTAATGTGATAATACTTTTGTGGGGAGGAGGAAGAGTGGTAAGAACATAGCTTAAAGAAAAAGAAAAAAAGATTACAGAAATACGAAGAATGTGTGCCGTGTGTTAGATAGATCGATAGATAGATAGAAATAGATAGATAGATTGATAGATAGATAAAGAGAGAAAAAGAAATGTTTGGACTGTCAAACTGTTTTCCGACTAAATAGAGTTTCTCTCTCTCTCTCTCTCTCTCTCTCTCTCTCTCTCTCTCTCTCTCTCTCTCTCTCTCTCTCTCTCTCTCTCTCTCTCTCTCTCTCTCTCTCTCTCTCTCTCTCTCTCTCTCTCTCTCTCTCTCTCTCTGAAGTTTTGAAATTTTCCTGTTTTTCTGTTGTTACCCTTTTCTCTTTTATCATTTTTCTTCCTTTCTTTCTTTCTCTTACGTCTTGATATTCTCCTGTTTTTCTGTCTTTATTCTTTTCTCTTTTGTTATTTTTCTTCCATTCTTTCTTTCTCTTACGTTTTGATATTCTCCTGTTTTTCTGTCTTTACCCTTTTCTCTTATTATTTTTCTTCCTTTCTTTCTTTCTCTTACGTCTTGATATTCTCCTGTTTTTCTGTCTTTACCCTTTTCTCTTAATTTTCTTCCATTCTTTCTTTCTCTCACGTCTTGATATTCTCCTGTTTTTCTGTCGTTATCATTTTCTCTTATTAATTTTCTTCCATTCTTTCTTTCTCTTACGTATTGATATTCTCCTGTTTTTCTGTCTTTATTATTTTCTCTTTTATTATTTTTCTTCCATTCTTTCCTTCTCTTACGTCTTGATATTCTCCTGTTTTTCTGTCTTTACCCTTTTCTCTTAGTTTTTCTTCCTTTCTTTCTTTCTCTCACGTTTTGATATTCTCCTGTTTTTCTGTCTTTACCCTTTTCTCTTATTATTTTTCTTCCTTTCTTTCTTTCTCTCACGTCTTGATATTCTCCTGTTTTTCTGTCTTTACCCTTTTCTCTTATTATTTTTCTTCCTTTCTTTCTTTCTCTCACGTCTTGATATCCTCCTGTTTTTCTGTCTTTACCCTTTTCTCTTAATTTTCTTCCTTTCTTTCTTTCTCTCACGTTTTGATATTCTCCTGTTTTTCTGTCTTTACCCTTTTCTCTTAATTTTCTTCCTTTCTTTCTTTCTCTCACGTCTTGATATTCTCCTGTTTTTCTGTCTTTACCCTTTTCTCTTATTATTTTTCTTCCTTTCTTTCTTTCTCTTACGTTTTGATATTCTCCTGTTTTTCTGTCTTTACCCTTTTCTCTTATTATTTTTCTTCCATTCTTTCTTTCTCTTACGTTTTGATATTCTCCTGTTTTTCTGTCTTTATTATTTTCTCTTTTATTATTTTTCTTCCATTTTTACATTTTTTTACGTCTTGAAATTCTCCTGTTTCTCATATTTTTCTTTTTTTCTTTTATTCTTAACGTTGTTTTTTTCCATCTCTTCTTTCTATGATTATTTTGCTGATGTTTTCTTTTCTTAGTTGTTCTCCTCTCTCTTAACTCATTCAATTTTTTATTTTTTTATTTTTTATTTTTTTTACAGCTAAAGAAACAGCTCAAGGGCAACAATAAAAAGGTATAAAAAAAAGCCCGCTAATCGCTGTTCCCACAAAGACAAAAATAATGAGCGGCCAAAAGTATTATTACCTGTGTTTTTACCTGTTTCCTTTCCTTCCTTCCTCCTCCTCCTCCTCCTCCTCCTCCTCCTGCTTTCCCTTTAATTTCTCAATGTTATCCTTTCATCCATTTTTCACTCAATTATCTTATCCTCTCTCTCTCTCTCTCTCTCTCTCTCTCTCTCTCTCTCTCTCTCTCTCTCTCTCTCTCTCTCTCTCTCTCTCTCTCTCTCTCTCTCTCTCTCTCTCTCTCTCTCTCTCTTTTTTTTTATATTTTTACACTTGTTACATCAGGGCCTAGTACCTATAACATTACATTATATGGCGGCACTAGTTTGTAGGCTAAAGGGAACATAGTTGGTATCCCCTATCTTAAAACCTGTTCACAAATTGTTCAGCCACTGGTTCACAAACAGTTTATGTTGCTTGCCGGTGTGTGAACTGTGACCGGACGCAAGGAGACAGTTCCATATATGCACGTAAGTTTATAAACTGCCTCTGGTAGTGAGTCGTCCATCGCTGTGGGTGCCGCCTCCGCTGACTGGGTGTTGGCTGTCACCTCCCGCTCGCTGGCGCAGCGTCCTCAGGTGCTCCACTCCTCCTGCTGTATTTTTGTACAGAGTGGTGAGGCCAGGGTGTTGGAGGGTCTGCAGGGTCGGTAGGTGTGATGATCCTCCACCTCTGGATCTTGTCGAGGAGCGAGATGGTACTGGCTCCCCCACGAATACTCAAGGGAGGATCGTCCATCAGCGCTTCCGTGAGGCTGCCCAGCTGCTGGATGTGCGTGCGGAAGGTCAGCCTGAGTCGTGAGGCCAGCTTTCACTCTCTCTCTCTCTCTCTCTCTCTCTCTCTCTCTCCCTGGTCAAATCGCAAACGACTAATTATTAAAACCGGACGAATTTTCCGCTCTGTGTGTGTGTGTGTGTGTGTGTATGTATGTGCGTGTGCGTGTGCTTGTGGGTGATTGGTTCTGATGAAAGGAAGGCGCTGATTGGCCGCCTCACAGTTCCTTCCGGCTTGTTTTTCATTCTTCCGGAAACTGATTTCTCCATTATCTAAAATTAAAGGAAATTTTCTCTTTGCCGCTAAGTTATGGAAAAGTGGGGGATGTATTGGGAGGAGGAGGACGAGGAGGAGGAGGAGGAGGAGGAGGAGGAGAATAAGAGGAGAAGGAGGAGGAGAGGAAAAGGAGGAGGAGGAGGAGGAGGAGTTAAATGTAAAAAAAATAATGTAGAAAAAGAAATGAAAAAAAATAGCAAAGATGAAAAGTGCGTTAATGAGGAGGAGGAGGAGGAGGAGAAGAAGAATGAGGAGGAGGAGGAGGAGGAGGAGGAGGAGAGGAGGAAAACAAGAAAACTATGAAAACAAGCAGAGACGAGGCAAGTAAACCGAGGGAGGAAGGGAGGAACGGAGGAGAAGGGAGGAAGAAGGAGGAGGGAGAAGAAAGACTATAGACAGAGTTGAACACGTTTATAGTACATACCGCGCCGAGAATGAGAAGAAGAAGAAGAAGAAGAGAAGAGAGAAGAAAAAAACAATGCCCTGCTCCCTAATGACGGTGATGTATTATGCGCGGGTTGTCCATAACGAAGATTATTTATTAGTATTGGAGTTTTTCCCGACCCTCCGTGTGACGCTGATTTGTTTTATTGGTGTTTGGGTCTGATGGACGGCGGGGAGATTATGAGGGCGGGTATCTGTTGCGCGGGTATCAGTGAGTGTTGCTTTGGTTGTTCCTGGTGGTGATGGGGATGTAAAGATAACTGGTATTGTTGCTACTTCTGTTCTCTTGATTTTTTGTTTTATATTGGAAAGGAAGCAGCTCAAGGGCATACAAAAAGGTGTAGAGCAAAATGAATAAATAAATAAAATAAAATACCCCCTACTACCCCCCACCCCACCCCTCCCCGCTAAACGCTGCTCCTATAAATGATATCAGTATAGAGTAGCCAAAAGAGAGGTCAATTTTGGGTGGAGAGGTGTCTTAATATTGATAATGACAATAATAATAATAATAATAATAATAATAATAATAATAATAAATAAACAAATATAAACATAGTAAATTGCAGTAAGTAGCGGGCTTTTTTTCATTATTGTTTTCTTTTTTTCACGCCCTTGAACTGTCTCCTTTTCTGTAACAAAAAAAAAAAAAAGACAAATAATACATAATCACTGGCTGTAATAATTAAAGTAATATCCACCGTCTCCAGCATAATACCATCATTTTTATTACATTATTTTTGGTGTTTTTTTTTCCTTCAGTTTTCTTTTTCTATCGACATGCTCAGACACAGTTTCGTTGAATGCCAAGAACGTTTATATTCCTTGGTGTTTGCAATACTTAACGTGGGGACTAACTTCTATTTATCTATTATTATTATTATTATTACATTATTCTTGCTGGGGTTTTTTTCTTCAGCTTTCTTTTTCTATCGACATGCTCAGACACAGTTTCGTTGAATGCCAAGAACGTTTATATTCCTTGGTGTTTGCAATACTTAACGTTGGGACTAATTACTATCATTATTATTATTATTATTACATTATTTTTGCTGTTTTTTTCTTCAGCTTTCTTTTTCTATCGACATGCTCAGACACAGTTTCGTTGAGCGCCAAGAACGTTTATATTCCTTGGTGTCTGCAATACTTAACTTGGGGACTAATTACTACCATTATTATTATTATTATTACATTATTTTTGCTGTTTTTTTTCTTCAGCTTTCTTTTTCTATCGACATGCCCAGACACAGTTTCGTTGAATGCCAAGAACGTTTATATTCCTTGGTGTTTGCAATACTTAACGTGGGGACTACTATTTAATATCGGTAATCCTTTTGGGGAGACATTCTGACCCTTTAACCGAGTGCTTCAACTATTGACGGCAAATATTACTTACCAAAGGATAAAATAATATAATAAAGGCAATAACATGCAGCTCCCGTTAAGATAGAAAAGAATGCCGATATTAAAGTGGTCGATTTTTAGTTTTTAATGTGTTGACTTTTGCGGGGGTACTCTTTCGAGGAACCTAGTGGACGGACCCAGTCGGTTAGTGGCGCGGACGAATTTTATTTTAAGTGACTGCCGTGATGTATGACTTGCTTGGCCACCGCCGGGGAGGACTCCGATAATGAAATGATCCAGGGGTAGAAGGATATCCACAGAGAAATTGACTTCTCTTTCGGCCACTCCTCTCTGATCATTTTAGGAGCAGTAAGTAGCGGGCTTTTTTTTTAAATTTTTTTTAAGCCCTTGAACTGTCTCCTTTGCTATAAAAAAAAGAGATGACTCGACGCACCGCTCCTGAAACAGTTTAAATCGAAGGAAAAAGGAAATGGATTGCTTTACTTTACCCATCTGTGGATTTTGAGTGTCTACTTGAAAGCGATCAGTGTCTCGCTAAAAATATGGACCGAGAGATAAGTATTCTTAATCATGGTGCAGAGAAAACCACAGAGATGCATGCAGTTGCCTATGCAAGTAAAAATGGCTGTTGTTAATATAAATAAAAACAAAGTGCTTCAATTATCATATTTTCGTTCGTGATGAGTTTTTGATTATAGATTCGCTCATTTTGATAGTGGAAAAGTTTAATGGAATGTTTTATTAATGCTGTAATTTCTTTTTGATAATATCCGCTAATAGACATTTGGGTCAGTGCACTTTTTTTTCTTTTATCCTTCTAGTTTTATATTCCATCTCTTGTTTCATCGCACGTTTTAAAAATGCTGTTGTTTCTTTTTAATGACATCAAATATTTGGTTCAGTACACAATTCTTTCTTTCTCTATGTTTTATATGTCATCTCTTCTTTTTCTTTCCATTCTCTCATAATTTGTTTACAGAGACACAGTTGACGGATATGTTGTTTGTAGTTTTCTGTGTCTGTCTGTCTGTCTTTCATCTGTTTTTTTGTCTGTTTGTGCTTTCCTTCCTCTCTCTGTCTCTCTATCATGTCTGTCACTCCGTCAGTCTTTGTCTTTTTATCTCCCTTCCTCCCTCAATCTGTCTTTCTCTCCCTCTATCTGTCCTATCTGTTTTTCCTCCCTCATTCTGTATTTCTTCTTCCCTCTCTGTCCTATCTGTTCTTCCCTTCCTCTGTCTTTCTCTCCCTCTATCTCTTTCTATATGTATGTCCCTCCCTCTCTCTGTCTTTCTCTCCCTCTATCTGTCCTATCTGTTTTTCCTTCCCTCTTTATCTTTCTAAATGTCTTCTCCATCTCTATCCTTCTCTCCATCTCTGTCTTTCTATCTCTCACTCCGTCCTTCCCTCTCTCTTCTTTCTATCTGGCTCTTCCTCCCTCTGTCTGTCTGTCTATACCTCCCTCTCTCCGCCTGTCGCTCTTACCTCAGACACTCGGCTTGTTCCTAGGAAAATAAATCATGGCGCCCAGTCAGCTTGCCACCATGCACTTAGTGACTGACGCTTCTAAGAGAGAGCCAAATGCCTACACGTCGCTGTAACTTCCATTGTCCAGTAAAATTCGTGTAGAAGTGACCGCAGCTCTGACGTGAGGGAAGAAGGAAGGGGTGTGTAGGGCGGGGCTGAGTCAGGACGGGCGGGGGGTGGGGTGGGGGAGGGGGCGTGAATTAGGGGGCATTATCCTGAGTGGTTGTAATGGACTTGATGTGGTGTGATTCTTGGTAAATCTCTCTCTCTCTCTCTCTCTCTCTCTCTCTCTCTCTCTCTCTCTCTCTCTCTCTCTCTCTCTCTCTCTCTCTCTCTCTCTCTCTCTCTCTCTCTCTCTCTCTCTCTCTCTCTCTCTCTCTCTCTCTCTCTCTCTCTCTCTCTCTCTCTCTCTCTCTCTCTCTCTCTCTCTCTCTCTCTGTCACTTTTTTTTCTCTCATCTGTCATATAGTTTACCATAATGTGTTACTTTATCATAGTTTCTTCCTTCCTTCCTTCCTCGCTTCCTTCATCTTTCTTTCCTTTTTCTTTCTTCCTTCCTTTTTTCTTTCTTCCTACCTTTCCATCTTTCTTTTTCTCTTCTCTTTTTCCTATTTTTTCTTTCCTTACTTCATTCCCTTCTTTTTTTTTCTTTCTTTCTTTCTTTCTTTCTTTCTTTCTTTCTTTCTTTCTTTCTTTCTTTCTTCCTTCCTTCCTTCCTTCCTTCCTCCTTTCCTTCCTTCCTTTCTTTCAATCCATCTTTCTTTTTCTTTCTTTCTCTTTTTCCTTCTTTTTACCTTCCTTCCTTCCTTCCTTCCTTCCTTCCCTCCTTCCCTCCTTCCTTCCTTCCTTCCTTCCTTCCTTCCTTCCCTCTTTCCTTCCTTCCTTCCTTCCTTCCTTCCTTCCTTCCTTCCTTCCTTCCTTCCTTCCTTCCTTCCTTCACGGCTGCCAGTGTGTGTAGTAAAAAATAAAAATAAATAAAAATCCCTCCTCATTTTCGAAACTAAAAACGAAACTGCGAAGCGGAAGAATGAACAAGAATGACGAAAAATTAGTGGAATAAATAAGTCGGTAATCTATTATTTGTATCAGCATATGCCGAAAAAAAAAAAAGTAAAGTAAAACCGATTAAGTGAAGAGCTAATAAGACAGACAAACAGACAGACAGATACACAGACAGACAGAAAGACACAGACAAACAAATGCAGACACAGATACTGATTGACAGACAGGCAGAAATACAAACAGACAAAGGTACATTCATAATAACAGACATACACACACAGACATACACACAAACACAGACAGATAGAGAGAGACTGAATATGTATGAAGAGAGAAAACAATCAAGGAATACAAAGAGGAAATTCCATATTGAACGAAGTCATTTAAAAGCAGGGAACCGCAAAGAAGAGGAAAGACTATTTGAGGGAAAACATAAAAAAAATAATTAGGCGAAGGAGGAGAAGGAAGGAGATTTAAAGAAGTGAAATCAGTCTACCTACACACACACACACACACACACACACACACACACACACACACACACACACACACACACACACTCACTCATTCTCTCTCTCTCTCTCTCTCTCTCTCTCTCTCTCTCTCTCTCTCTCTCTCTCTCTCTCTCTCTCTCTCTCTCTCTCTCTCTCTCTCTCTCTCTCTCTGACGTTTTTGGCTGCCTCGTCAGGTTCTTTGTTCTCTTCGCAGTACGGGATCGAAAGCTTCGTAATGGCGTTTTCCTCTTCATTACCTGCACTGTAATTAACTTTTATGCTCACCTATGGAAAGCGAGCGGGTTTTATCGTCCGTAATCATCATTGGCAGCTGTGTCGCTTCCTTTTCTATCGCCTTTTTAGTTACTTGCTTCCTTGTTCCACCTTCCGGCGAGAACGTTGGGAGCCTCGCGTTCCGCTTGGCTTGGTTGTGTGTTCAATGTGTTTGTTTTGCTTCCCCGCATTACCCTGTCAGGTTAGGCGACAGGTTAAGCGATGCAATTATGTATTGTGTAATGCAATACATGATGCTTATATGCATCACACCAGACGAGAGGAATTACCACAAATGGACCAAAACAACATTATTATTCACTCTTCTGCACCAAACAGATCCATCCATGACCTCGTTGCAACGCCTGCCGCTAGAACGCTGGGCTGAATTCATTCACGTCCGGGTCTTACAATTCTACTCCTGGCGCTTCTACATGTAGAGTATATGTGTGTACGTATGTATATATATAGATATATATATATATATATATATATATATATATATATATATATATATATATATATATATATATATATAGGTATAATTTGTATGCTCTAAGAGGAGAGAGTGCGTGGTCGGGCGCCATTCATTGTGTTGTGCCCCAAGGAATCTTTTTGTAATCGCGAGAAAGAGCCCGAGCGTGTTGGGTGTGGAGGAGGGTGCCGGGGAGGGGAGGGGAGGGTGCCGGGGAGGGAAGGGGAGGGTGCCCCGCGGCCCTGCTGGAGTGTTGGCGGCGAGGCGGATATCCACGCCGGGCAAACATTCACGTGTTTATTCTCGCACCGGTACTGCCTTGCATTTTTCTGCAAATGTTAAGTAAAAACCGGAGGTCGCCATCTTTGTGGCCAGATTGTTCACTGCCGCCGTGCTGGCCGCTGCAAGGCGAGCTGAACCGCTGCGACCAGTTGGGATGAATAACGAACTTAGTTGGGATGAATAACGAACTGAGTTGGGATGAATAAACGAACTTAGTTGGGATGAATAATGAACTTAGTTGGGATGAATAAACGAACTTAGTTGGGATGAATAAACGAACTTAGTTGGGATGAATAAACGAACTTAGTTGGGATGAATAAACGAACTTAGTTGGGATGAATAAACGAACTTAGTTGGGATGAATAAACGAACTTAGTTGGGATGAATAAACGAACTTAGTTGGGATGAATAAACGAACTTAGTTGGGATGAATAAACGAACTTAGTTGGGATGAATAAACGAACTTAGTTGGGATGAATAAACGAACTTAGTTGGGATGAATAAACGAACTTAGTTGGGATGAATAAACGAACTTAGTTGGGATGAATAAACGAACTTAGTTGGGATGAATAAACGAACTTAGTTGGGATGAATAAACGAACTTAGTTGGGATGAATAAACGAACTTAGTTGGGATGAATAACGAACTTAGTTGGGATGAACAAACGAACTTAGTTGGGATGAATAACGAACTTAGTTGGGATGAACAAACGAACTTAGTTGGGATGAACAAACGAACTAGTTGGGATGAATCGAACTTAGTTGGGATGAATAAACGAACGTTGGGATGAATAAACGAACTTAGTTGGGATGAATAACGAACTTAGTTGGGATGAATAACGAACTTAGTTGGGATGAATAAACGAACTTAGTTGGGATGAATAACGAACTTAGTTGGGATGAATAACGAACTTAGTTGGGATGAATAAACGAACTTAGTTGGGATGAATAACGAACTTAGTTGGGATGAACAAACGAACTTAGTGGGCCAGGTGACTATTTGCCTTGGATTACGGTGTTTGGTTGGGGACCACTCGTCAGAAAACTGGTTGATATGCTCCAAAAATTAAGTTTCCTGAAGAAAAATCTAACCCCCTAAGAAGAGGTGAAACAATGCAAGAAATATACTTTAACACTTTACACTTATAATCTCGGCATCTTCATCACCCAGTAGCCCGGAAGAATACTGTTCAGCACCCCGCGGACACGTCACAACAGCTGTCCGTCGTGGGGTGCCCTGAGCAGTGTCGGGCCGGGCGGGGGCGTCACACCTAGGCGCCGGTCTCAATACCATAACGTGTGGAGCGGCAGTAATCGCTGGACACCCCGAGTTAATTGCAATATCACGGAGGCCACGCAGCTGCCCATGGAGCGATGTAATTGGATTAGAGGAAATTAGGACTTGCAGCCGCATAGTGAAGGAAGGTTTAGGAGGAGCGTGGCCTTGAGGGCGCCTACCTGAGTGCTTGCAAGGCGACGGAGTGTTCGTGTGTGTGACTGTCCCCCCCCCCCCCACACACACACTCTATATTCCTAGACTTTCCTCTCTTTATACAGATTATCTCTCTCTCTCTCTCTCTCTCTCTCTCTCTCTCTCTCTCTCTCTCTCTCTCTCTCTCTCTCTCTCTCTCTCTCTCTCTCTCTCTCTCTCTCTCTCTCTCTCTCTCTCTCTCTCTCTCTCTCTCTCTCTCTCTCTCTCTCTCTCTGTGTATGTCTGTTATTGTGATTGTGTCTTTGCCTGTTTGTATTTCTGCCTATCTGTCTATCGGTATTTGTGTCTGCATTTGTTTGTCCGTATCTTTCTATCTGTCTGTGTATCTGTCTGTCTGTCTTTCTAATTGTTTGTATGTCTCACTCCTTCTCTTATTGACTTCACTGAATCAGGGTATCAGGACACCTCTCCTCCCGAAATTGACCCCTCTTTCGGCCACTCCTCTGCACTCTTTTTTGGAGCAGTAAGTAGCGGCCTTTTTTCATTATTGTTATTTTTTATGCCCTTGAACTGTCTCCTTTGCTGTAGAAAAAAAGCAACTTTATATCTGTTTTGCCTATCACCGCTAAACAACGCTATCACTCGTGCACACACACATAACTACTATCCAAAGTGGCTTCCTCGTCTCTACTAATACATAAAGTGCAAACCAACACCGTCCTGGGCACTTAAATGAAGAAACACACTCCCGTCCACACCATGAAAGACAAACATGCACTCAGACACCATCACACACGGGCATAAATGCAACACTCCCTACTGCCTCATCATGGAGTCTTAAGTGGCGTTGAGTCTGTCCCACGCGGCATACCGATAATGTATTACTGGGCCACACGCATCATGAATAGACAGCAAATTTATGAGTATAATTTAAAACACGGCCATTACATACACAAAACACTGCGATGGCTGAAGGGAAATTAGAACGGCTGTATATAAGAACTCTTGTAAATGAGAACTGTTGTAAATAAGAACTGTAAATAAGAAGTGTTGTAAATGAGAACTACTATAAATGAAAACTGTTGTAAATAAGAACTGTAAATAAGAAGTGTTGTAAATGAGAACTACTATAAATGAAAACTGTTGTAAATAAGAACTGTTGTAAATGAGAACTACTATAAATGAAAACTGTTGTAAATAAGAACTGTAAATAAGAAGTGTTGTAAATGAGAACTACTATAAATGAAAACTGTTGTAAATAAGAACTGTAAATAAGAAGCGTTGTAAATGAGAACTACTATAAATGAAAACTGTTGTAAATAAGAACTGTAGCAGGAAGAGTGACCAATCTGGAAGGATCTTATTTTTTCTTTTTTTTTCTTGTATCACGCACAATATTCTGCCTCTTTGCGATGATTGAGAACAGCAGAAAAAAAATGACCAATCTGCAATGCCGTTTTTTCGACCATTTTCATGTTTTCCTGCATTACACGCAGTACACCTGACGAAGCAAACGAGTAACGTCCGGGAAAGGTTTACAGGCACCATTTATCGGCCACCAGGTGACACATATAACACAGCAACACGGGGCACGAGGGTACGTGTGGGGGACAGGGAGCCAGAGCAACGTTGCCAAATTGTCGTACTCTGCCCCTTATGTTTCCCAATTTCCGACCCCAAAACTGCTTTCATTACCCAAATAACTTCCTTCAATTATGGTTATCGTTTAAATGCTTAATTATTGTGCTTCTTGGCAACAGTTATGGACCAGAAACCGGTAAATATGCGGCTCTGAGTACGATAACCTGGCAACGGTGGACAGGGAGCCAGAGCAACGTTGCCAGATTGTCGTACTCACCCTCTTATATTTACCGACTTCCGGCCCAAAAACTGTCTCGTGGACCCCAATAAGGAGATTCACTTATAATTATCGTTAACCCCTTGACTGCGGATTTCCTACAAGAAGACATCACCAAGCTACAGAAATGGATCAAAAAGTGGCTGTTAAAATTCAATGAAGGATATCCAACACACCAATACCACATGGGAAACACTCCACTATCCACCACAGAGGCAGAGAAAGACCTGGGAGTATATGTTTCCAGGCTACTAGCAAAGGCTAAGCCCGTGTCAATCGCAGCGGACGAGTTAAAATAGTTAATTCCTGGTGTTTATTGGCAATATTTTGGCGTCAGAAACCGTTAAATACTATGCTCTGAGTACGACAATCTGGCAACGGTGAGCCGGAGAGGAGTCCAGCTCAACGATGCCAGATTGTCCGACGCTTCTGTTTTAATTTCTTTTTTAAAATCCAATTTTGCCTTTCTCCCAAACTGCCTTCATATAGTTGTTGTTTTTAAATGGTTAGTTATTTGGTGATTCAAACAGACGTTGGGAAAAACCGGTAAATACGCGGCTCTGAGTACGATAATCTGGCAACCGTGGTCCAGCTAGTCAGAAGAGGCAAAGAAGAAGACCTCGTTTGGACAGCCTGTAATAATTCTGGATGTGAATCTATTTATGAGTTTTTTTTTTTATAAGACAAACTGATAGACAACTGGTGAAGGAAATATTGTTCGCTTCCTCTGGCGATAGAAACAACACAGCGTCGATCACACTCGCGTCAAACTCAAAAGTCCTTTCACGGGTTCCGGAGAGAAGATTCATCCGCCGATTAAAGTAACGCAACGCAAAAACTTGTTCTTTCCCTGTTCATAAAAGTTGATTCCTTTGTCCGAAAAATAAACCGTCGCAAAAACCTAAATCCTTTCCTTGTTCTCTAAAAGTTGATTCCTTTTTTGTTCCTAAAACTTAAATTTCTTCTTTGTTCCTAAAATTTGATTCCTTTTTGTGTTCGTAAAACTTAAATCCTTTTTTCGTCCTAAAATTTGATTCCTTTTTGTGTTCGTAAAACTTAAATCCTTTTTTCGTCCTAAAATTTGATTCCTTTTTGTGTTCCTTAAACTTAATCCTTTTTTCGTCCTAAAATTTGATTCCTTTTTGTGTTCCTTAAACTTAATCCTTTTTTCGTCCTAAAATTTGATTCCTTTTTGTGTTCCTTAAACTTAATCCTTTTTTCGTCCTAAAATTTGATTCCTTTTTGTGTTCCTTAAACTTAAATCCTTTTTTCGTCCTAAAATTTGATTCCTTTTTGTGTTCCTTAAACTTAAATCCTTTTTTCGTCCTAAAATTTGATTCCTTTTTGTGTTCCTTAAACTTAAATCCTTTTTTCGTCCTAAAATTTGATTCCTTTTTGTGTTCCTTAAACTTAAATCCTTTTTTCATCCTAAAATTTGATTCCTTTTTGTGTTCCTTAAACTTAAATCCTTTTTTCATCCTAAAATTTGATTCCTTTTTGTGTTCCTTAAACTTAAATCCTTTTTTCATCCTAAAATTTGATTCCTTTTTGTGTTCCTTAAACTTAAATCCTTTTTTCATCCTAAAATTTGATTCCTTTTCTTCTTAAACCTTAATTCCTCTGTTTTTTTTTGTTCCTTTTTTGTTTTTGTATTTTTTTGTTCCTTTTTTGTTTTTGTATTTTTTTGTTCCTTTTTCGTTTTTGTATTTTTTTGTTCCTTTTTTTGTTCCTTTCTTAAATCCTTAACTCCTTTCTTTCTTTCCAAAACGTCGATTCCAGTGTCCGTAGAGCAAGCCGTCGCAAACGCTCGTTATCCTGCTGTTGGCCTCAATCGCTGTTTTCCTCGGTATGTGACTAAATCAGTCACTCCTTCGCGTGTTGCGCTGACACGCACGCACGCTTCAACCCTGGCGCTGTTTGGCACCAGCCGTGACCTGCTCGGTGACAGTCGTGGGTCACCGCCTCACCACTAGGCGGTGTCCTGCCCCTGCCACTCCGCCAGCAGCGCCCTCACGACCTCGTAGCATTCAAGGACGCCCTGCTTGGCGCCCCTGATCTGCATTTTCTTCTTGGCGGGGTTCGTGAAGGCAAGGACGCCGTACTGGCGCCCCAAGTGCTCCAGGAAGCTCCCGTTGGGTCCCTCAAGGCGCAGCCGGAACCTCGGGGGCACGTATAGGCAGCGGCGCACCGCTGAGGAAGCCTCGTCCGCCTCCTGCACGGGCGGGGGCTTGCAGGGCTCCTCCTCAGCGGCAGGAGTCTCTCTTCCCTGGTCCTGGGAAGATGGACCAAAGCCTCCTGCCTCGTGAGGAAGGGACGCCCCTCCCTCCTCTTTGGGAGGGGTGTCAAGCCCTGGGAGTCCCTGGAACTGAGCGGCCTGGACCAACGATGGTCCTGTGACCTGCGACGGCCCGTCCGTTACCACTGGGCCAGGCGTGGCCTCCTCCTGGAATCGCCCAGTGGCCTGGGCAGCAGTGTCACAGGCCGCTTCTCCCCTGACTGGCGGGGGTTGGCACTCCCGGGCCATGTCGGCCACTGGGTAGGCCATGTCGTGGCACTCCCGGGCCATGTCGGCCACTGGGGAAGCCATGTCATGGCACTCCCGGGCCATGTCGGCCACTGGGGAGGCCATATCGTGGCACTCCTTGGTCATGTCGCCCACCAGGGAGGCCACGTCGTGGCTCGCCTGGGTCTCGGCGGCCACTGGGGAAGGCGTGTCGTGGCTCGCCTGGGCCCCGGCGGCCACGGGGCAGGGCAGGACGTGGTTCGCCTCAGGACCGGACGAGGCAGCCTTAGGGCGCCCAGCGACCCGCCGCTTGTAGCGCCTCTTGCTGAGGACACTGACAACCGAGGGCCGGGCCGGCTTTCCTGGGCAGCCTTTGGGCCTGTCCGTCCCGGGCTGAGCTTCACCGCGTGGCGCCTCACCAGGGGGCACGACTTCCCTGGCGGCCTCAGCGGGCTGCTGCTGCTGCTGCTGCTGCTGGGGGCGCCGGGCGAGTCTCAGCAGCAGGCAGCCGCACACAGCCAGAAGGGCGGCCAGCACGGTGACGGAGGCGGCGCAGGCCGCTGCCAGCAGGAGGTTTGCCTGGAAGACCAGGTGCTCCTGCTGGGCCTGCTCCACCTCCCTCTCCAGGCAGGACAGATAGCTGTCAGCGCCGTACAGCCGCTGCAACGTCTCCGTCCAGCCTCCGCCTAGTGGGATGCCGCAATCACGGAGGGGGTCCCGCGGGGGGGCCAGCCAGCCGGCGGCGGCCAGACACTCCCGCAGGCGGCCCACGAGGGTGGTGTGGGGGCCGCTGTCCCGCCACTCCTGCACTGCCTGCTGCAGCCTCCAGGAGTGCAGCAGGAGGGTCCAAGTGTCTGGCAGGCACAGGAAGGTGCACAGCGCCAGGCACAGCACCTCGAGAATTCTCAGCATGCCAACGGTTTTCATTCTGCTGTGAAATACTTAACTTTGTGCTCGGAGCGGAAAGGTGGCGAAACGCGTCCTGACGCAGACTGGAGTGTGTCCCGCGGCGGCTGAGAAACACACGGGACTACCCGCCACAAGGGGCTGTCGGATTTTGGCGAGGCCGCACGCCCAAGGTCTGTTTCAGATGTATAGACTTTAGCCATGCGCCGATCACGACACGACGTGGTGCCCTCAAGTGACCTCCTCCTGGTGAGGCAGACAAGTGAAACAGTCGTTCAAGTTGTGATGCAACAATGAAATTTGGTCCATGTAAACCTGACAACGAACGAGAACTGTAGAAAGAAGTGAGCGATACATACAACGATGTTTTACTATTGTTTCTTCCCTTCCAGCATAATCTTCTAACAATCTTTTTAGCATTATCTTTTCTATCATTACTTAAGAACTGTAGAAAGAAGAGGGACCGATTTACAAGGACTTTTTTCTCACCCTTTTCTTCTTTTCTACCCAAACCTTCCAGCATAACCTTTCCAGCACAATCTTTCTTGCACACTCCTTTCTAGCAATAATTAAGAGAGGAGGAAAAAAGTTACTGATATTTAAGGACTTTTTTCATCGTTTTCTTCT
>NC_066578.1:3883183-3935683 GCF_024679095.1 Eriocheir sinensis | reverse complement strand
TTCAAGATGAGACATGACACGTATAAAACAGTGTGCCACGCGCTGGGGGCTGGGCGGAGGCGCGGAGAGGGCGTGCTCCCCAACCTCAGCCAGACGGAAACAACATATATACGATAACATGTGAAAATACACTAACTTTAGGCCCGACTCATACGCTCCCTCTACACCCCTTGCCCCCCCGCCGCCCCGCCCGCCGCTGACTAAAGGAAGGGCACTGGGGAAGGCTCGTGGGTGTGTGTGTCTGTATGTTCCTATCGGCGGGGGTAGCGGGGGCTGTGGCCGCAGAGAGAGGTACTTAACATAGTGATCTGTAAGTGGTATGCCTTGAAGGGTAAAATAGAGGGAGGGGTTATATTTAGGGGGAGTGGGGCCCCCTATGGTGACGTACGCACACACACACACACACACACACACACACACACACACACACACACACACACACAGACGTTAACGCTATGGGATGTAATATTAAATGTAGACAATAAAAGAAGGGTTGACTCCTTTCTGAGAGCCGCCAATGAAGGGATTTCAATACAACCAAAGGGATTATTACATGCGGAGGAGGAATACACGTTGTCTTCTCGTAAGCTTCACCTCTCGCTCTGACCTTCTCTTCTCCGTCACTGCTAACAGATAATACATGATGATACAGAGGAATTGAAGTATGTCTTTTGTTTCTTCACTTTTCGTCTTTCCTTGTCTTGTTCTGATCCTGTTTATCACAACTTACAAATATAAATGATAGACAGGACTTAAACATGTCTTTTCTCAGTACCTTTCCTCTTGTTTCCTCTTGTTCTGATCCTCTTTATCACAACTTACAAATAGAAATGATAGAGAGGAGTTCAAACATGTCTTTTCTCAGTGCTTTTCCTCTTGTTTCCTCTTGTTCTGATCCTCTTTATTACAACTTACAAATAGAAATGATAGAGAGGAGTTCAAACATGTCTTTTCTCAGTGCTTTTCCTCTTGTTTCCTCTTGTTCTGATCCTCTTTATTACAACTTACAGATATAAGTGATAGACAAGAGTTCAAACATGTCTTTTCTCAGTACTTTTCCTCTTGTTTCCTCTTGTTCTGATCCTCTTTATTACAACTTACAAATAGAAATGATAGACAGGACTTAAACATGTCTTTTCTCAGTACTTTTCCTCTTGTTTCCTCTTATTCTGACCCTCTTTGTCACAACTTACAAATAAAAATGATAGAGAGGAGTTCAAACATGTCTTTTCTCAGTACTTTTCCTCTTGTTTCCTCTTGTTCTGATCCTCTTTATTACAACTTACAAATAGAAATGATAGAGAGTATTTCAAACATGTCTTTTCTCAGTGCTTTTCCTCTTGTTTCCTCTTATTCTGATCCTCTTTATCACAACTTACAAATATAAATGATAGACAGGACTTAAACATGTCTTTTCTCAGTACCTTTCCTCTTGTTTCCTCTTATTCTGATCCTCTTTATCACAACTTACAATTAAAAGTGATAGACAAGAGTTCAAACATGTCTTTTCTCAGTACCTTTCCTCTTGTTCTAACCCTCTTTACAGATAATACACAATGATAGAGAGGAATTCAAATATATCTTTTTCACTATCTTTCTCCTATCCACTCGACCTCTCCTCTGGGCACTCATTCTATCTTCTTATGCTGGAGTAGAGTTTAAAGGGCTTTTTTGTGTTCTTTATCGTTTATTTGTGTTTGCCCTTGAGCTAATTTCGTTGGTGTAGAAAAAAGTATCATTCCATCTCCTCTTCCTCCTCCTCCTCCTCCTCCTTAGTCCTCCTTCTCCTCATCCTTCACCTCCTTCACCATCACTTCAGGTAATATCGGTCTCTCGTTCGCTGTCTCTTTGTATAATTACTCACCGGGCCTGTAGATCTCTCTCTCTCTTCGCTGCATATCTCTCTCTCTCTCTCTCTCTCTCTCTCTCTCTCTCTCTCTCTCTCTCTCTCTCTCTCTCTCTCTCTCTCTCTCTCTCTCTCTCTCTCTCTCTCTCTCTCTCTCTCTCTCTCTCTCTCTCTCTTCTTTTTTCTCTTTTCTTCTCTTTTTCTTTTAATTTTCACTTTTCGTTTCTTTTCCTTTTTTCTCTTCTCATCTCTTCTCTTCTCTTCTCTTTTTTCTCTCTCTCTCTCTCTCTCTCTCTCTCTCTCTCTCTCTCTCTCTCTCTCTCTCTCTCTCTCTCTCTCTCTCTCTCTCTCTCGCCCCCTCCCCCCCATCAAGGCATCGTTTTCATCCCGTGTCGGAAATCGTGCTGCCTCGTTTTGAAGCCTTCCCGAGTCACCCTTTCACCGCTCTGTCTTCCTTCGTCTCGCCTCTTGTACCGGGTTCGAATCCCGCTCTTGACCCCTGGAAGCCTCACTCAAACCCTAAAGCCTCACTCGACCCTTTGGCTAACTACACACACACACACACACACACACACACGGAAATGCTGTATATGACTTTTCTTTCTCTCCGTCTCTCTCTCCTAACGTTGAATGAATGGATACAACGAAATACAACGAAGAGAGAACATGCATTGATTGTATATTGAAAGGAAAAAACGTTACTTTCACACTCTGTCTTTGCGTTTTCTTTGAGTGAAAGTTAATGTAATAAAGTATAGGAGAGAATTGTGATTGTTCCAATGTGTGTGAAATTGAATATTCCCATACGTTGAAGAATTGAATTGGTGTTATTGTTGTTCTTCTAATTGTTGGTGTTGTTGATGATGGTGATTGTGGTGATGGTGAATGATACATAGATAAATAGATAGGGAGCTAGAGATTAAAAAAGAGCGCTAATTCTTTTGAAAATTTGACAAAAGATTGTAGTATTGATAGATAGATACATATACAGATAGATAGAAAGATAGAGAAAGAGCGCTAATTCTTTTGAAAATGTAGCGAAGGATTGTAAGTGTGATAGATACATATATAGATAGATAGAAAGATAAAGAAAGAGCGCTAATTCTTTTGAAAATGTAAAGAAGGATTGTAGTACTGATAGATATATAGACAGATAGAAAGATAGAGAAAGAGCGTTCATTCTTTTGAAAATGTAGCGAAGGATTGTAGAACTGATAGATAGATATATAGATAGATAGGAATAGATAAGGAAAGGACCCTGATTCACTTGAAAATGTGACAAAAAATAAGACTGCGGATTTCGGCTACAAAATCAAAATGCTCTTCAAATATCTTTTTACAGAGGAAGGACTTTCTTCTCGCTCTTTTTCCTCTCTGATCGACTTCCTTCCTGCCTCCCGCCTTTCCGCCATACGTAAAAAAAAAAAAAAAAACTACTTTGGAGCGAGTGTGTGTGTGCGTGTTTGTGCGTGTCTTGGTTTGTTTGTTTGTTTATGTTTGTTTATGTATGTGCTTTTTTCTATAGGTATTTTCATTGTTTCATTTGATATTTTTTTCTGTCCTTAATTTTCATATATTATCTTCTTTTTCGACTTACTAATATCTTCTAATCTTCTTGTTCTTGATGTTGTTCTTTTTCTTGTTTTCTTTATTTATTTCTTCTTAGTTAATTATCCTCCCTGTTACCATTACGTTTTACTATCATTATCACTATCACATAAATCATTTTCACATACTTACTTTTTTTTGCTATAGCCATTATCATGATTTTTGTATAGTTTTATTTGGCACGATCTATTGTATTATTTTCAAAAGTTGCGCTCCCCGTTTTCTTTCAACCGGCATTTTATTTTCTCCATTCCTCGGCGATGCGTGAGTCTTTTTCTTGTGCGATTCTTATTTCCTGGGTTTTCTGCTTCATCGGTTCGGTAATTGCTCTTGGAGGAGGATATCGCTTGGGAGAGGCAGCGCTGTCAGTGGCGGCGGCGGCGGTGGTGGTGGTGGTGGTGGTGGTAGTAGTGGTGGTGGTGGTCTTTTTGGTGTGGATAAAAGTGGTGGTGGTGGTGGTGGTGATTGGTGTTAAGAGAAGTATAAAAATAAGCTGAAGGACTGTTAAGATGTCTCCGTTCTCTTTTATCGTATTTCTTTCTGTTCCCATTCATCAATTATCTCTTATTCTATGTCTGTCTATTGCCATTCAACCTTTCTCTCTCACTGCCTTCCCTTTTATTCGCATTCATAAATTCCCTCATATTTTCTTTCTTTCTATTTCCCTTCATCATTTCTCTCATTGTATTTCCTTCTATTTCCATTCATCAGTTCCCTCTTATTGTATTTCCTTCTATTCCTTTTCATTAGTTCTCTTTATTTTATTTATTTCGATTCTCATTCATTAGTTCTCTCATTTTGTGTTTATTTATATTCCCAAACATCATTTCTCTCTCTTACAATATGTCTTTCTATATTTATCCATTCATCAGTTCCCTCTTATTTTATTTATTTCTATTCCCTTTCATCAGTTCTATGTATTGTATTTATTTCGATTCTCATTCATTAGTTCTCTCATTTTGTGTTTATTTATATTCCCAAACATCATTTCTCTCTCTTACAATATGTTTTTTCTATAACTATCCATTCATCAGTTCCCTCTTATTCCATTTGTTTCTATTCCCATTCACCAGTTTTCTCTTACTATATTTCATTCTATTCTCATTTTCCCTCCTCCTCCATTCTTTTCCTCCTCTTCCTCTGTTTCTTTGTATTCCTCACCTCCCCAACACTACACAAAAGCATCGTGAAACATACCTGTACAAAAAGCTACACTGGTAATGCTAACAATAATAATCATCATAATGCCACTCAAAGAACGAAGAAGCAATCCCTGTAAGTGACTGACACATCATATAAAAAAGGCTTAACCCCACTCATACACGTTTACGACTTGTGTGCTTTGCCGTGTCCATTAAACAAGGATTACCACGTCACTTACTCGTCACACTTAAGTAATATGGGTGAGGGTACGTTCTCTCTCTCTCACTCTCTCTCTCACTCAGTCTCTTCCGTTCATCCAGTATTCACGTCCAAAAATGTATTATATAAAACATGACTCGTAAAACATAAATGAAACAGCTCGTGTGTTACATATACATATACATACTGGCGTCAAGGGGATGTCCGCGCCCGCCCGACAGCAGAGCCCATTAATACATCGATCCACATCAACGACACCACTTCAAGGAGGAGGGAGGGAGGGAGGGTCTTACTGGCGGAGGGAGAGATCACGAGTATTGGTGTAGGGAGTATATGACCCTGTTTTCTCTCTCTCTCTCTCTCTCTCTCTCTCTCTCTCTCTCTCTCTCTCTCTCTCTCTCTCTCTCTCTCTCTCTCTCTCTCTCTCTCTCTCTCTCTCTCTCTCTCTCTCCCTCGGTGTGCGTGTTTGTGTGTGTGTTTGTTTCGCAGTTCTTGTCTCTCACCCACACACCCATCATCATCATCTTTGCAACACACTCGCCTCTTGGGTGTCAATGTTTACGCCTCATGTTCGCTGGGTCATTCTTCACGATAACTTAGTATCCCCTCTGATGGGCAAACAGTCTTTCTTGGTCTTTGTCCCATTGTTCGGAGCACTCCCAACATTGCAACACACACACACGAACACACACAACACACACACGCCTCACCAGGCTTCAGGTTCGCTGGCCGCACGCACAGACCGTCGCTGCTTAGTCCATCTTGAGTTCTATCCTGATCTTGGTGTCGAGGGGACACACGATGCGCAGCCTATCGGGTCGGCTAGAACCTGGTTGAGACGAGGGTGACCCCGCCATCTGAGTCACCACCAGGTGGCCGTCCTTGGAGGAGTCGATCTTGAAGTTGCCCAGCACGTCCGTCTCGCCGCTCCCCTGGGATACCTGCACCACTTCTCCCAGCTCGGCTGCCGACAGGAGACTTTCTAGGGATCCGTGCCGCGGCCCCGTGAGGCTGCCCAATGAGCCTTTCCGGGGCATCCACGGCTGATCCACGGTGAGGTTGCTGGGCGAGGCCAGCATGAGGGCTCCTGCTTGCTCTTGAGTGGGGAAGGCATACAGTGACTTCTTTCTCTGGCGGTTGGGGGATCCTCCGGTGGGGCTGGCCCAGGAGCCTTTCCTGGAGCACCGGGACGTGTCCAGCATGCGGCTCCCCGGGGACTCCCTTGTCCCGCTGCCCGAGGGACTTACCTTCGGGGTTTCCAGCTTGCAGCTCCCCGTCGACCCCTTCCTTGGAGCGTCCAGGTTGAATCCCAGGGACTCCCTCTTCGGGGGATCCAAGACGAAGCCGCCTGAGCAACTCTTCCTCCGTAGGTGCAGGTTCTCTTCCAGACCCTTGAAGCTGCCGGAGGGACTTTTGTAACTCCCGGAGGGGCTCCTCCTTGAGCTCTCTGCCTTGAAGCCAGCTCCCGGAGACTCCCTCATGGATCCGCCCGAAGGACTCTTCCTTGAAGCATCCACTCTGAGGCTCCTCGAAAGTTCTCGTGTGATCAATTCTGCGACTTTTGTGCACGGGTCGGACTTCAGGCTGCGCGTCATCTCCCTCTGGAAGCTGCTGGAGGAGCTTTTGGCCGGAGGATCCTTGAGGCTTCCCGACGCTTCTCTCTGGAATCCCTCGGAGGGGCTTCGCTTTGGTGTGTGAAGTTTGCAGGTCCCGGAATCGGTCTTGTAGTTGTCTGAGGGGCTCCTCCTTGGAGATTCCCCGGACTGACTGCCCGACGAGTCCTTCCTGTGGCTTCTGGTTGGGCTTCGTAGACTTCCCGATGGACTTCTTTGTGAGCCGTGAACTTTGCAGCTCCCGAGGGAGGATTTCCTTAGATTCTCCGGCGTGGAGGTCACGAAGCTGCCGATTGATCCTCTCCTGAGGGCGTCCGAGCGTTCCCTGTTGTAGGAGAGGCTCGGCACCTCCAGAGACTCCCTCCGGTGCCTCGTTGGCTGAACTTTTATCAGGCTCTCGATCAGCTCCTGCGGCAGCGGCAGGCCTGGCCCGATACTGCCGACGGAGTTGCGCCGCACCGGCTCCGGCACTTCCAGCTTGGAGCGAACCGACAGCTCTCCCTTGAAGCTCCCCGGCCCCTCCCTCCTGTGGGCGCTGAGGGCCTGTTTCGCTTCCTCTGGAAGCTCCAGCTTGAAGCTTCCCGAGGGGCTGACGCGTGTCCTCGACGGGCTCCTCCGCGGGTCGTCGTACTTCAAGCTGCCGGAAACACTCTTGCAGGTCTCTGAGGGGCTCCTTGAGCGGGGCATCCGGAAGCTGCTTGAGACACTGCTCCTCGAGGTGCTTAACCTTGAGCTGGCGGGGGAATCCTGCGCGATGCCTTCGAGTGGAAGACCCTTTGTGAGGCCCTCGCGGGGCTCGTCCCGAAGACTGCTCCTGGCGGCTTTGCGAGGATGATCCAGCAGGGGGGTCGCGGCGCCCTCCGGAGTGTTTGTGCCGCTGCTGCTGCTGCTCACCATGTTCCTGTGGGAGAGACAGGGCGTGAATGCGTCACTTAAGGAGCGGGTGATGGCGGGGCAGGGAGGATATGGGACGGCGGGAAAACCGTTCACCGACGGCGACGCGGTGAGGGCAGCATTCACGGCCGAGGTGTGGGGGGGACAGCTGGCGCGCGGGTTACTGCAGAGACTGTGAGCACGCGGCCCGAAGGACTTGGACGCTTCTTCCTTGTGGTCTCCGCATGGCTTCTGTTCATCCGCTCCAACCCCTAAGGCGTGGCCTGCGTCATGGGGGTAGGAAGGGTGATCTTGGAAGCTCTCTATCTTCTCTTCTCAGCTAACAGGCAATAGGCTACACTGGGCTATTCTTACCTAATTGTCATTATGTGTGGCTACTTATTCTTCATTCAAGTGCAACGCTACGGTGTGCATGGCAAGCTGATTGAGAAAGTCTATATACAGTGTTCAGCATCTTTGTTTTCGTGATACAACTTTACATTGAGAGTTATGCGATTTTACATCTACATAACGCTAAGGATTAATTAAGAGGGGCGCCTTGCCACGACCAGGCCTTAAGGGCGTGGACTGATTTGGGTGACATTAGGCCCCTTCTTGTTTACCTGTGGCCGTGGGGGAGGCGGCAAACAGGGGGCTCTTCCTTGACGACCGAGGACAAGCTGCCTGGAGACTTGATGGAGCATGATAGTTTACGTTTGGTTCATCTACATTTTACAGACTCTACTTTTGTATCCTTCTTGATAATACATGATCGTTTGATTGCCAAGGGTTATATTTACTTATCTTTGAATATTTAACCCGATAGCAGCGACGGGCCAAATTTGTGGCTTTACCGTGTAGTAGCGACGGGCCAAATTTGTGGCTTTACCGTGTAGCAGCGACGGGCCAAATTTGTGCCATGATATAAACACCCCAAAATAGATGATGCATAAACTGATCACAAATGTTTTGATATATATTATGAAATGGTTTGTGTGAGTGATGATTTTTTTTCTCATTTTTCTCGCTTAGAGGGACCATTAAGAAACATGATCCCCGCTGCTACTGGGTTAATGGACCGGTGATTACATAGTTTCTTTTTAACGTCCTAATTATGTCTGTTTAGCAGTTTATTTGCAACTGTCTCAAACATCTTTTTTACTAATAGCTTCCCTACATCTTTGCTATTAACTCCATTGTGGAAATCATCGCATCGCTAGTGGAGTAAGTTCAAAGATGCTGAGAGTAACCTATTTATGTTGTTTCAAATTTCCTTTGTTTATGTTAGCCGAGGTCTAGGGTTCATTTTTTTCCCTATCCCTGTCTTGATTTTACCGGGAAGGCTGGACGTAGCAAGGCCCGGTCACGCCAAGGGGGATTAGGCTGCACTTTGCGACCCGAGTAAAAAATATGAAAAGAAAAGTTGGAGTGAGTGGGATGAGGAAGGCGGGGCGGGGCGGGGCGGGGAGAGGGGTCTGGTATAATACAGGGCAGGGCGGGGTCAGGGAGGGACACACAAACACGTATTCCTACAACGAGGGTTTCCAGCCAGCTTTGATGGTTAATATGGGCTGGCCGGGACGGAGAAAATGACACACGAGAAATGGATGACAGTTTAGCATGCCAGGGAAACACACACACACACACACACACACACACACACACACACACACATTATACCCAAAAAACTCACCCACACAAAAAAACTCATACCCCCTACCCCCCTATCCCCCTCCCCCCCCCACAAACAGACACACAGACACACAAACAGAGGGAGGACAACATACCTGGGGATACACAGGTGGACACTAGCTAGCCACTAGGAAGGGACTAGACCGAGCTCTCCCGCTGGCTGGGGCTGCCGGCCTGGTCTCTAGGGGTGGCTTGGGGACCCCGGGGGGACTCATTCTCAGGGTGAAAGGCCACGGTGGAGGTGGAGCCGTGGTGGTTGGCGGAGGAGGAGGTGGTGGAAGAGCAGGAAGGAGTTGCACGGCCCGAGGAGAGGGAGCCGGCCCTGCCTAAGCTAAGGGTAGGGTGGTGGTAGGGGGGCGGCAGGGCGGCCAGGACCTCGTGGGTGTAGGGCGCCTCGCTGCGTAGCTCCCTGGGGTACAGCTTGGGCAGGGTGGCGGGGTGGGGAGGGTCGAGGGGGTAGGTGTGAGGCGATAGAAAGGGCATCTGCTCAGGGGTGTAGTGCGCGTACAGTGTGGGCGGGACGGCGCGGGCGGCGGGCGAGGAGGCTGCCAGCGGACGGCCCAGGTGGATGAGCGTCCCGGCGGCGTCTGCTCCAGGTCCCTCGCGCGGCATCACCACCGGCAAGCCCTTCTGTGTGGCAGGATACGCGGCCGCCATGTTAGGTCACACACACACACACACACACACACACACACACACACACACACACATTACCCCCTCCCCCCACACTCACACCAACATCCATGGACCCATTCGTACTAAGATGGATAGATAGACAGATAGATAGGTTGATAGATAGGAAGATAGATAGCTGGATAGATAGATAGATAGATAGGTTGATAGATTGGAAGATAGATAGATGGATAGATAGATAGGTTGATAGATAGGAAGATAGATAGATGGATAGATAGACAGATAGGTTGATAGATAAGAAGATAGATAGATGGATAGATAGATAGATAGATAGGTTGATAGATAGAAAGATAGATATTTGGCCATTAAAGATCAAGATTCACTTTATAGATAGCAAGATAGATAGCTAGATAGATAAATAGATAGACATTGATAGAGTAAAAGACAAGATTCACTTTAGAATGTGAAATGAAAACACACACACACACACACACACACACACACACACACACACACACACACACACACACACACACACACACACACACACACACACCTCCATGCACCTGTAATCCTCTACACTAATGGGATGCCGCCGTGCCAGTAATACAAGTGCCTCGTCCTTCCTACCCCTGTGCTCTCTCTGACTAACACTATTACCAACACACGCTAGACATCACTCCGCTAAGGGGGACTCCGCTACCTCCTATAAATAGATGCAAATATATATACACACACAGGTATGCACACACAGGTAAGCTCCGTTGAACATCCTCATCGCACACAAACCCTGAAAAGCAACTTGTGGATTAGTCTTCGCCACAAACAACACGCGACTGTTCTCATGAAATTAATTTAGTCCTAACCGCTAATTCCGCGTTGGCATGTAGCGTCTGACAGTGCGGAGAGTAAGGTAGATTATATAATTGTGTTCTGCTTTGCGTCTTTGTGTAGCAGATCAGGAGCGGCTGGAACCAAGACCTGTATTTTATCATTCAGTCTGTGGGCAATGATTAATATTTTATTTGTGCGGCGGTGTTGGCGACAGTGGGGCGAGGGAAGGATCAGACAGGGGACTAGAGTAAGGATGGGAGCTAAAGGAGTAGAAAAAGATAGAACGTGAAGGAAATGAAAATGAAAGAGAGATAAGAAAAGGAAATGATAGAACTAAATGAAGGAAGGGAAACACAAGTAAAGGAAAGATGGAAGAACTGGAGAGAGAGACAGAGAGAAGGAAAAGAGTAAGGGATATAAAGCTGAAGGAAGGAAGGGAGGAAAAGCCGCAGAGAGGGAGGGAAGGAGCTGAAAAACGAGGAGACACAAAGATGAATGAAAACTCGTAACAAGAAAAAAGGACGTTTGTGAGAGAGATCGACAGGAAAAAGAGGAAAAATGTATAAAGAGAACATATTTTGACGTAGAGTTGTTCAAGAATATCATACTAGTAAACAAAGGAGAGAAAGTCGTGTGTGAGCGAGAGAGATAGAAATGGATGGGGAATGAAATAAAATACGGAGTTAAGTTATTTTGATCTAGAGTTGTATAAGCACATCAAACGAAGCATCAAAGGGAACACAGGAGCGTGGATTGATCCTGAAAGTGCTTTGTGGAGTTAATATTAAATGACGGGCGTCGTAATTACCCTTGTGGTGTTAGATGCTATCCCGGATGTTTGACCTGCCACTGGAATACGGAAGCTGGTGTTGGTGTTGGTGTTGTTGATGGTATAGTCTGGTCACGGAGCCTGTTCATCCGGCGCCTAGGCAGCGTTTGTTATTGCTCCTGTGATTGGCTGCACCCCTCCCTCACTCACTTGTATGTTCTTCGTCATAGCTCGTCTCTTATTCACAACAGACCACTTTAGTAGGTTCCGTTGGACTCAGCAGTAATTGCGCAACTCAGTTATGGTTATCTAAACTCGATAAAATAAAACATAAAGGAAATGTGATGGAGAGGTGCAGCCAATCACAAGAGCCGTAACAAACGCTGCCTAGGCTCCGTCAGCAGACCATAGGGGTGAGTGAGAGCTTATGTAGTTGTTAGCGTTGCTGGTAGGGAGGATTTACCTTTGATGGTGGTGGTGATGGTGATGGTGATGGTGATTTAGGAGCTTTGCCATACCATAGATCACAGAAACAACACCGTTAAGTCACACCACCATACAAATCACCACACCTCAGCTTACCACACTACGCAACACTACACCATACTTTAAAACAACAAGAAAACAACAAAAATAAACCGACACAGCTCACCACACCACACCATATAGCACAACACTATACGAGTCCACCACACGCCACACTCCTAGCAGACGACCACGCCACACTACGTTAGCCACATCATCACACTAACACACTCTACTCTCTCTGTCACACTAACACACTCTCTCTCACACCAACACACGCTACTCTCTCTCACACTAACCCACTCTACTCTCTCTCACACTAACACACTCTACGCTCTGCCACACTAACACACTCTACTCTCTGTCACACCAACACACTCTACTCTCTCTCACACTAACACACTCTACTCTCTGTCACACTAACACACTCTACTCTCTGTCACACTAACACACTCTACTCTCTGTCACACTAACACACTCTACTCTCTGTCACACTAACACACTCTACTCTCTGTCACACTAACACACTCTACTCTCTGTCACACTAACACACTCTGACACACTAACACACTCTACTCTCTGTCACACTAACACACTCTACTCTCTGCCACACTAACACACTCTACTCTCTGTCACACTAACACACTCTACTCTCTGTCACACTAACACACTCTACTCTCTGTCACACTAACCCACTCTACTCTCTGTCACACTAACACACTCTACTCTCTGCCACACTAACCCACTCTACTCTCTGTCACACTAACCCACTCTACTCTCTGTCACACTAACACACTCTACTCTCTGTCACACTAACCCACTCTACTCTCTGTCACACTAACACACTCTACTCTCTGTCACACTAACCCACTCTACTCTCTGCCACACTAACACACTCTACTCTCTGTCACACTAACACACTCTACTCTCTCTCACACTAACACACTCTACTCTCTGTCACACTAACACACTCCACAAACCTAATACCACCACCGAGCATTACGTCACACCACATCACCACACAAAACACCACACCCACCACCACCGCAGTCACCACAAGAGATAACACAACCACTACACCACAATCCTCACCACCACACCAACACCGCCACACAATGCTACACACAACCACTACATACAACACCATAACCACTGCACAATCCTTCTCACCAACACCAACTCACGATACCACCACCACTACATTGCTCCACTCCACAAACCCACCACCACCACCACCACCACCACCACTCCATCAGGCCCCTTAATGGCGTCCACTCCATAACTCCGCCGCCGTCCACCGCCCACCGAAAATATGGCGCCCTTATAAATGCCTCCCCCGCTCCACCGCGACTGTCAGACTCTCGGATTTATTGTTGGTCGCCGGTACGCACGCACACACGCACATACACACACATACACGCATATACACGCACACACAGACTCACAGACATGTCTTTTCTAACCTGACCTGACCTAACCTAACCTAACCTAACCTACTCTAACCTAACTTAACCCAACCTAACACACACACACACACACACACACACACACACACACACACACACACACACACTTAAATCTTGCTGCGAAAGTAGAAAGAAATAAGTGTTTAAAAGAAATTGGGTTTGGGTTTGTATTTCCTGTGTGTGTGTGTGTGTGTGTGTGTGTGTGTGTGTGTGTGTGTGTGTGTGTGTGTGTGTGTGTGTGTGTGACGGCGGTAAACACATCAAACACAGGCCTTCATTTACCTGCTGGTCCCCGCCGATAATAAACTTCAGGTGCAAATATTGGCCCAGGAATTCATGGCTCCTTCTATTCCTTTTGTGTTCCCTTGTATTACTTCTCCTTCCCGTATTTCCGAAGGGGTTTGAAAGGTAATTGAAGAGTGTATGTTATGCGTGTGTGTGTGTGTGTGTGTGTGTGTGTGTGTGTGTGTGTGTGTGTGTGTGTGTGCAAGAGTTTCGTTTGCTTAAGACTTCAAATGTTTCCCCGATGCAAAGTTTAGCGGAATGAGTTTTAAGATTGTATGCGAATGAAAACTGTGATAATATTAAATGGAATACGTTACTGTTGTTATTTTTACTACTACTACTACTACTACTACTACTACTGCTACTACTACAAGAGGTGAGAAAGAGGGAGGTGGAGGGAGGAAGGAGGAAGAGAGGGAAGGAGGATGGAAAGAAGATAGGAGATAGGATGTATGGGGTTCCTCTACTACCACTACTACTACTACTACTACTGCTACTACTACTACTACTACTATTACTACTACAGCTTCTTCAACCCCCACTATCAGCAATGCAGTACAAAATAACTTAACAAAATCCAAAGTTCACACCGCCACAATCCACCACGTATCACCCTCCTGCCCCCTCTCCTTCATTCCACCCGAACCCTATCAATGATTCGTGATGGTAAACGAAAAATAGCGAAGTCTGTGTTCTAATTAGTGACCGCAACCTGTTTTCCCTTCCACACATCCCCTCCTCCCTTTCCCCCTCCTTCCCCTGCTTTCCCCTCTGCCACACGACCCCTGCAGTGCTAAGTAAGGGGGATGGGAAAGGTAGCAGGGTGCGGAAGGGAATTTGGAAGGGAAAATGTGTGGAGAGTAAGACAGGAAGCGGGAGAAGTGTGGATAGGGATAAACATGTGGAAAGGGAAGGAAAAGACGAGAAAACGAAGACTGGGGCAGATTTAGAGAGAAAGGAAGATTAATATAAATCGAGAGAGAAATGAATGGACAGGTAAATTGAGGTGAAGGGAAAAGGGAAAAAGGAAAGAAAAGGAAAACTGGGATATATTTAGACAGAAAGAAAGATTGATATAGATAAATAAGTGAATAGAAAGATAGGTTAATAAAGAGGTAGAGGGAGAAGGGAATTGTGAAGAAAATGAAGAATGAGGTATTTAGAAAGACAGATAGAAAGAAAAATACAGGTAGATATAAATGCATTTGGATTCTTTTTAGGAGCAGCGAGTAGCGGGCTTTTTTTTTATTAATGTTTACTTTTTTGTGCCCTTGAGCTGTCTCCTTTGCTGTTAAAAAAAAAAAATAGACAGATAGGCAAGAGATAAATAGATGGATAAATAGATAGACAGATAGATAAACAGAAACTGGCAGAAACACACAAAAAAATAGACAGACTGACAGGCAAAGACAGACGCAGAAGTACAGACAGACGAACGTGAAAACAGTTAGATAAATGAAAGGGTATATGGATAGATAGATAGACAGATAGATAAAGAGAGAAACAGCGACAGAAACAGACATAAAAATAGACAAAAAAAAAAAAGCCTCAGACACACAAACAACCAAAGACTTGAAATCAGACAGACAGACAGACAATCAGCAGGGTAAAGAGATTGACAAACAGACGTATACGAGCGGACATGTTGACTGACAGACCGACTCATCCACCGCTACACAAACAGAGATGAAAGGAAGACCGGAGGAGGAAGGAATGCGGAGGAAAATGCCTGACTATGAAAAAAAGAGAAAAAGTGGAAAATAAAAATAAGTAAAAAAATGTTAAGGTTTGAGAAGCGTGACTGCGAAGAAAAAATCCCAATGGAGAATAGATTATAAGAAAATTGGGTTAGGTTACATTTTTTTATTTTGCGGTGAGAGAGAGAGAGAGAGAGAGAGGGAGAGGGGGAGGGGGAGGAAGAGGAAGGAATAGAGGAAGGAGAAGGAGAGGAAGGAAAAAGAAAATGTGAAGGAGAAGAAGAAGGAGGAGGAGGAGATGGAGAAATGAGAAGGAGAAGAGGGAAAAGGAGAAGGAAAAAAGAAAATAAGAAAATAAGGAAAATCAAAAAAAGGAAGTAAGGAAAAAAAGGAAAAGGAAAAAGGAAAAGGAAGAAGAAAAAGGAATGGAAAAGGAAAGACAGAGAAAGACAGAGAAAGACATAGAAAGACATAGAAAGAGAGAGAGAGAGAGAGAGAGAGAGAGAGAGAGAGAGAGAGAGAGAGAGAGAGAGAGAGAGAGAGAGAGAGAGAGAGAGATCAGTGTGACGGCAGATATTAAAAAAAAAGTACACCTGTAATTATTTATATCAACCCATAAAATGACTTTCAACAGCTGCATCAACTGTTACAAAAAATACGATTCGTTTTATGGCAATGATTACAGTGATATTAATGGCGCTATTAATTATGATATAGTTATTGGCATCATAAGTGGTGTTTTAAATAGTGGTATACTTATTATTATGATCAGTTCTATTATATTACTATTATAAATGTTTTGTTGTTGTTGTTGTTGTTGTTGTTGTTGTTGTTGTTTTACAGGTAGCAATGTTGGTGTTGTTTCCCGTAGAACAATGTGTCAATGCAAATAGTAGTAGTAGTAGTAGTAGTAGTAGTAGTAGTAGTAGTAGTAGTAGTAGTAGTAGTAGTAGTAGTAGTAGTAGATTAGTAGTAGTAGTAGTAGTAGTAGTAATGGTAGTTGTATTGGTAGTTGTAGGAGGAGGAGGAGGAGGAGGAGGAAGAGAAAGATAATGAGAATGAAAATGACAATGAATATGAAAATGAAAATGACGATGAAAATGAGGAGGAGGAGGAGGAGGAGAATGAGAAGATGGAGAAGGAGAAGCAATATTGGCAGCAGCAAGGCGCAGTAGGAGTGAAAAGATCAGAACGTCTTGGGTCTACACGGCGGGTCTTTAATGACAGGAGAGAGAGAGAAAAAAAATCCTCATGTTGCAAAATGGAGGGAACACTGAGGCGAGGCGGGGCGGTGCGCGGAGGAGTGGGGCGGAGGAGTGAGCGGTGCCCGAGAGGTGGTGCAGTCAGGCTGGGACGATGAGGATGGTGATTGTGATTGCAGTGATGATGGTGATGGTGATGATGATGTTGTTGCTGTCATTATTGTTTTTATTCCTGTTTTCGTTTCTCCGTTCTTTATTTCTTCTGTTCATTGACGTTCTTAATTAACTTTTCTTCTTTTTAATTTAGCTACTTTTTTCACTTTCTACCCATCTTCTTTTCTACCTCTTTTCCTTCATTAGTCTACCTCTCTCCATTCTCTACCGTCCTCCTCCTTTTCTATCATAACCTATTTTCCTATGTTACTTTACCTCTCCATTTTCTACCTATCTGCTTTTCCATCATTTCTACCTTTAAATAAGTAAATAAAGGATGAAAGGAAAAGAAAAAGGAAGGAAAGGAGGACGAGAAGGGAAAGAGACACAGGAAGAGGGGGAATAAAAAAAAATGAAGCAGGAAAATGAAAATGAAAGAAAGGCGGACGAGGAGGGAAAGAAACATGGGGGGGGGAGGAGGGAGGAAATAAAAGATAAGGCGGGGAAAGGAAAAGGGAAGAAAGGAGTTCGAGGAGGGAAAGAAACATAAGCGGGGAAAGAAAAATAATAGATGAAGCGGTAAGAGAAAAAGTGAAGAAAGGAAAACGGGAACGGAATTGGACACAGACACGAAAAATAAAAGATGAAACCGGAAAAGGAAAGACAGGAGAACAAGAAGGAAAGAGACAGGGGGGGGGGGGGTAAAAGCGGGGTATAAGGAAACAATACAAATACAACACGAAAAAGATAAAAAGGAAAAGGAAGTGAAATTTGAGAGAGAGAAAGAGAGAAGATAAAAATAAATAAGAAAAACTAAAATGCAAAAATGAGAGAAAATTGTTGATATAAAAGAGAAAAGAGAAAGAGAAAGAGAAAGTAAAGAAGGGAAAGGGAAATGGAGGAAGACAAACAGGAGGTGAAACTGGAGATGAAGAAAGGTTAGGAAGACAACACGGAAGTAAAAGAGAAGAAGAAAGAAGAAAACAAAGACGCAGAAGAAGAAAAGTGCTGATAAAAATATAGAAAAAAAACAAGAAAGGGCAAAATAAAAAAAAAAGAAGAAAATCTAGTCACGTCATTCTTCGCTCGACCACAAACGAAGGAAGACAACGAAGACAAGAAAGAAAGAAAAAAAAAAGATTGCTAAATGACCTCAGCTTGACCGTTCCTCCGACTCTTGTGATTACCTTTGATGTGAGATTCCCTGACCTTTCAATGGCCTTTAAATGTGTGTGTGTGTGTGTGTGTGTGTGTGTGTGTGTGTGTGTGTGTGTGTGTGTGTGTGTGTGTGACACACACACACACACACACACACACACACACACACACACACACACACACACACACACACGCACACACACTTTCCTTCCCGACCTACATATCAAACTCATTCTTCATTCACGGTCACCAGTAAATCGGATTGTCATAGTCTCCCCTTCTTAACACACTTTTTTCTTCTTCTCGTCTTCCCTTCCTTCCTTCCTTCCTCCCCTTCGTATATTTATCATTTCACAGTTTTGCATTTCCCTTCTCTTATTCTGTATCTCTTCTATCCTTTCCTTGGCTGTTCTTTCTCCTTCTTCTCTGTTTTACTTCTGTTTTCTGTTCTCTCTTATTTCCTTCTTTCTTCTACTCGTTTCCATCCCCTTTATTTGCTAGTTATGTTTTTTACTTTTTATTCTATCTGTATTTTCTGCTTTTAACTAACTTTCTACCACTCACTGCCTTGCACGCCTCTCTTCTCTGTTTCTCTATTCTCCTCTTCTTCTATTCACTGTCCTTTATTTTATTTTTTGCTCCGTTATTTTACTTTTTTTCATTTTCTACACGTTTTCCCCTTCTACTTTATCTCTTTCTATATCCTACCTTTCTCCTCCTTTTCTATCATGTCTACCTCATTTCCTCTTTTACTTTACGTCTTTTCATTTTCTACTTATCTCCTCTACCATCATATCTACCTATTTTCATCTCTTTCCATTTTCTACCTATCTCTTTTTCTATCATTTCTACTTAGTTTCATTACTTAATATCTTTCCCTTCTCTAACAATCCTAACTTCATCTTCAATAACCCATCTTCACTATCCTTCCTCCTGCACCTTCACCGCCTTCGTCATGACATACCTGGCGCAGCAGATTCCCAGGGTTGATGTAGAAGGACCCATCATGCCCTTGGAGGTACTCTGACCCGTGCTGCTGCTGCTGTTGGTGCTGCTGCTGCGGGCTTGAGAGATGCTGGCCTGTCGAAGGGGAGGTGGGCGGTGACTTCTGCAGTTGCTGGTGGTGCTTTTGAAGGTCTGTGATGGGCATGGTCTCAGCCGTATAGGTGTGGGTTTGCAGCTCCTTCACCTGGTGGTCTGTTGGGTGAGGTTTAAGGGAAGGGTGAGTGAGGCTGCTGGGAGCGTGAGGGGAAGGGGGTCGTGTTTTTTGGGGGTAGTGTTTGTGTGGGTGTAGGGGTAGTGTGTGTGTGTGTGTGTGTGTGTGTGTGTGTGTGTGTGTGTGTGTGTGTGTGGGTGTGTGTATGTTTGTGGTCGTGTTAGTGTTTGTATAAGTGTATCTGTGTGTATCATTAGTTTGGCTACTGTGTGTGTGTATGTGCGTGTATGTGTATATGTTTGTGTGTATAGGTATGTGTGTGTTTGTGTGTGATTCCGTATGTTATGTTTGTTGATATTTGTGCGATTGGTTGCTTCTTTGTTTGTGTTTATTTACGGTTGAGATAGACAGATAGAGAGATAGATAGACAGAGAAGAGAAGAGAAGAGAAGAGAGGAGGCCTTTCACCACCTCTCTCCCTCCCCCTCCATTCATTCATCTTCTGTAATCCTCTTCCTCCCTTCCGTCTCCTCTCTCTCTCTCTCTCTCTCTCTCTCTCTCTCTCTCTCTCTCTCTCTCTCTCTCTCTCTCTCTCTCTGTCTCTGTCTCTATCTCTATCTATCTATTCATCTATCTATCTATCTCTTCCTGGTCCAACCTTCATTGCAATATATCTCCGTATGCTCTATTTCAATCTTTGCTTTAATATCCACAAACATTTTTTTTTTTCATTCCCTTTAACCATCACGAACGTTTTTTTTATTTTAATTTTGTCACTAACTCATTTAAATTGTTTCTCGGTTTGTTTTCCTTCTATCAAATTCCACCGGTTTGATGCATCGTTTGTTATCTTGTATCATCGCTATTTGCTTTGTAACTGCACTTTTGATATTGCTAACCTGATGCCTCTGGACACGACCTTCTACTCAAGCTCATCCCCATACTGTCCAATGTTCCTATGTAAGAGTTAAAAGTCTATTCTTTCCCTCCTTTCACTGATAAATTCCTGTGCAGTCGTTTCTCGTCTACCTACACTCTGGTCCGTTTCCATAAGCCCTTTCCCAAGTTCATCCCCATACTGTCCAATATTCTCATGTAAGAGTTAAAAATCTTCATTCTTTCATTCCTTTTACTGATAAAGTCTGATAGAGCCTTTTCTCGTCTACCTATCCTCTGGTCCGTTTCCATAAGCCCTTTCCCAAGTTCATCCCCATACTGTCCAATATTCTTATGTAAGAGTTAAAAGTCTATTCTTTCACTCCTTTCACTGATAAATTCCTGTGCAGTCGTTTCTCGTCTACCTACCCTCTGGTCCGTTTCCATAAGCCCTTCCCCATATCCCCTGCCTCTCCCTTCTCACGTTTTTCCACCTTACACCCACTCCCCTGTTCAACCACCACCCATGACCTGTCCCCCATAGCCCCTTTCTTCTCTCCCCATATCCCCTTTTTCCCCTTTCCTTGTCTCAGTCTAATCATTCCCCTTCCCTTTCCTTCTCGTTCTTCCCCTCACCTATCCTCCATATTCTCTGGCCTGTTCTCATACTCTCTCCCCTGTTTCTTTTCCTCCCCTTCTCTCTTTCTCTCCTTCTCTCTTCCCTTGTCTCTCCGTCTAGCCCATTCCATTCTCCTACCTTTCCTCTCCCCTGTCCCCCTATTTCCTTTACCTGTTTCTCTGCCTTTCCTTCCCCCTGTTTCTTCCCCATCCCCTTCTTTTGCCTCTCCGTCTATTCTTCTCCTTCTCTGCCCCCATCCCCCCCGTGCCCCTCCCCACTCACCATCGTTGACGGGGATCACGTCGGGGTTGGCGTCGTCGGTCGCCGTAGCGCCGGGCGTCGGGGAAGCGTCGTCGTCGTCGGCCGCCGTCGCTCCCCGCAGCGGCGTGGTCGTGGAGGCCGACGCGCCCTTGTCGTACACCATCTTGACCTCCTGCTTGCGGTTGTCTCTGGGGCGCCTTGACCTGACCACGAGGGCGATGACCAGCGCCATGAGGAAGAGGGACGCCACCACGCCCAGCAGCACGGCGAGGATGGGCGTGAAGGCCAGGACGCCCACGCCTGCCACGGACACAGAGAGGGAATTAGTGGCTTCCTTAAACGCCCCAGAACACAATTAGCATTTCCATCACCTCCATTTGATAGTGACGTCCTTGCCTGCCTTGAGCCCTCACTACAAGCAGGCCAACACGCCCTCGCCTGCCACGGACACAGAGAGGAAATTAGTGGCTTCTTAAAACTCCCCAGAACACAATTATCATCTCCATCACCTCTCCTTGATAGTGACGTGCCTGACTGCCTTGAGCCCCCACCACAAGAAGGCCACGACGCCCTCGCCTACCACGGACACGAGGATATGGATGACAATGGCTTCTCTACCACCCTTCCCTTGAGAATAACCGTTTTTCCTGCCCTGTGCCACTCACTACAAGAACTAGAAGGATTCATGTTAAAAGTGAATTGCCTAAAAAACTACTCCACACAATTGTAACCCTTTCCATCTCCCTTCCCTTGAGAATAACCGCTTTTCCTGCCCTGTGCCACTCGCTACAAGAACTAGAAGGTTACCCCAGCGACGACAGAAGGATCATGTTAACAGTGGATTGCCTAAAAAACTACACCACACAATTGTAACCCTTTCTCTCTCCCTTCCCTTTAGAATAGTCGCTTTTCCTGCTCGCTACAAGAACTAGAAGGCTATCAGAGCGTCGACAACCTAAGAGGAATGGTCTGCAGAGACGGGCGAGGAAGCGGAACCCGAAATACATCTTGGTTACAGCAGCACAATAGACCCCATGACAGTTTACAAGGACAAAGCGTAACGTCCAGAGACCCACAGAGACAGAGAGGCACGGAGATAGATGTTGTCTCTGTCAGGGGAGCGAGACCCGAGGCTGCATTGGACACCTCTTGGTCCGCCCCTGACAAGACCTTCATCCTGGCCGTCTCTCTCCTTCCCTTCACTCCTTCCTTCCTCCATTGAGCACCGTGTTCCTGTTACGTCCGTGTGTGTGTGAATTGACAGGACACTCCATTCAGCCGGTGCTCCCTTATCAAACACTGACGAGGGTGCAGGAGGAGGAGGAGGAGGAGGACAAGAGGAATAGACAAGGACAAGGACGAGGAGGAGGAGGACAACGATAAGGAGGATGATAAAAGGAGAAGAAAGATAGGGAGGAAGAGAAGGAGTAGGAGGAGAGAGAGAGAGAGAGAGAGAGAGAGAGAGAGAGAGAGAGAGAGAGAGAGAGAGAGAGAGAGAGAGAGAGAGAGAGAGAGAGAGAGAGAGAGAGAGAGAGAGAGAGAGAGAGAGAGATGTGAAATACAGTTGTTACGTTATAAATCCACTTGTAGGCAAATCATAACTTAAGTGAGTGAACACGCGGGGACGAGGAGGAGGAGGAGGAGGAGGAGGAGGAGGAGGAGAAGAAGGGAGAGAGGAGAGAGAGAGAGAGAGAGAGAGAGAGAGAGAGAGAGAGAGAGAGAGAGAGAGAGAGAGAGAGAGAGAGAGAGAGAGAGAGAGAGAGAGAGAGAGAGAGAGAGAGAGAGAGAGAGAGAGAGAGAGAGAGAGAGAGAGAGAGAAGGGGTTAAGAGAGAGAAGAAGAATAGGAGGAGATAAAAGTGGAGGAAGAAGACGAAGAAGAGAGCAAGAAGGAGGTGAGAGGAAGAGAGATAGGAAGGGAAGGGAAGGGAAGGGAAAAGAAGAAAAGAGAAGAAAAGAGAAGAGAAGAGAAGGGAAGATAAGCTGTCTGTATCTATCTGTCTGTCTATCAATCTATCTATCTTTTCTTCATTTTCTGCAACTTGTCTCTCTTTTTTCTTCCCTTGTTTTCATTTTCTTCCTCTCCCTTCCATTGCAATTCTTCTTCTTTTTCCTCCTCCTCCTCTTCTCTCCTCTCCTTTCCTCTACTGTCCTTCCTTTTCTTCCCTCTTATCCCTTCTTCTCTTCTCGTCTCTTCTCTTCTCTCCTCCTCTCCTCTCCTCTCCTCTCCTTTCCTACTCCTCCTCTCCTCCTCGTCCTTCATCTCACAGTCAAATCTATCCTTCCAGCACCGTCTCCCAGCACCTCTAGTCACGTCTTGGAATATAGAAGCTGTGTGTGCGTGTCCCGCCTCCTGCATCCCTTAGGGTCACAAATGGTCGAAGGAAGGAGGGAGTTTCGTCATTAGTGTCACGGATATGTTCTGGTGGGTTGGCACTCTCTTGTTCCCCTTGGTTCTGTGGCCTTTCTTTTCCTTTATTTTTTTCCTGTTTTTTCCTTCTCTTTGTTTTCCATTTTTATTCGTTTTCTTTCCTCATTTGCTTTCCTTTCCCTCCCTTTTGTTTCCTCTCCTTTCCTTTTTTTCCCCTTTCCTTTCCTGACCTTTCCTTTGCTGTCCTTTCCGCTCCTTTCCTTTCCTTTCTTTTCCTTTCTTTTCCCTTGCTCTCCTTTCCTTTCCTTTCCTTTCCTTTCCTTTCCTTTCCTTTCCTTTCCTTCCCTTTCCTTTCCTTCCCTTCCTTTCCCTTCCCTTCCTTTCCCTTCCCTTTCCTCTCCTTTCCTTTCCTTTCCTTTCCTTCCCTTCCCTTCCCTTCTTTTTCCTTTCCTTTCCATTCCCTTTCCTTCCTTTCCCTTCCCTTCCCTTACCTTCCCTTTCCTTTCCTTTCCATTTCTTTCTCTTCTCTTCCCTTCCTGTCGCTAACTCCTTCCGCTCCTCCTCTTCACTCCTTCCTCCCTTCTTCGTCTTCCTCCTCCACTTCTTGTCTCTTCCTCCTTCCGCTCTTCCTCCTCCTCTCTTCCTCGCCTTCTTCCTGCTCCACTTTCCGTCCCTTCCTCCTTCCGCTTGTCTTAACTCCTTCCCCTTCTCCTTCCTCTCCTCTGGTTCTTCGTCTTCCTCCTCCTCTTCCGTTTCTCTTGTCTCCTCCTCCTCCTCCTCCTCTTCCTCCTTCTTCTTCTCCTTCTTCTTAGTTTGTGTTTGCCATTTTTGTTTACTCTCGTTTTTTTTTTTAGTTTGTGCTTTGTTTTAATCTTCCACTTCCTCTCCCTTCTCCATTATCTTCCCTTTTTCCTCCCTCCTCTTACTTTGAAAATATGGAGACGGTGTGTGATTTTCATGTCTACTTATTTCTGTTTTATAATGTTCTTCATCTTCCCTTTCACTTTTTCCTTTTAATTCTCTCCCACCTCTACCTAATGGCTTCTCCTCCGCCTCCTCCTCCTTGTAAGTATATAATGAGTGTGTTTTTTCCATAATTGTTTCATATGTTTTTTTTTTGCTATACTGTGTGCTATTTTTCCCCTCCTTTTTTTCCTATTTTTTTCCTTCTCTTTCATCTCCATTACCACATCTTTCTCCTCCTCCTCCTCCTCCTCCTCCTCTTCCTCCTCCTCTGCAAGTATGTATTTAATGTGTGTGTGATTTATATTTGTATTTTCTCTGTTGTTTTGTCTAAGTATGTGGTATTTTTTCTTCCTCCTCCATTTCCTTTTCCTTCTTTCCCACCTCCTCCTTCTCCTCCTCCTTCTCTCTCTAGCTCCGCCTCTTCTGCGAGTATATATTCAGTGCGTGCTTTCTGTTGTTTTGCTGTGGTGAGTGTAATGGTCTCTGTGTGCTGATGTCCGTGGCTTTATCTTTTGTGTGTGTGTGTGTGTGTGTGTGTGTGTGTGTGTGTGTGTGTGTGTGTGTGGTTGGTTTAGTTCGTCCATATGTTTTTATACCTTTCCTTTTTACCTTTTGCCTTTCGGATTTTAAAAAAAGTATATACACGTTTGCTCCCTCTTTGTGGATATAGCGAGTAGCGTTCTTATTTCCCAGACCCGTATTTGCAATGTTTTTATTTCTTTATTTTAATTTTTAGCGACGTCATTTATTTGTTTTGGAATATCTCTCGTTGCGTCCGCCTTCCGTCCACGTCGATTGATTACATGTGAAGGACGTTTTTAGTGAAGGGAAAGGTTTGGCAGGCGGGGAATTTTGTTTACTCGTATTTCCATCTTTTTCGCGTCTGCAGTATCCGTGTTGACAGGTAGAGCACGAAAAGGGAGGGAGAGGGAGAGGGAGTAAGAGAGAGAGAGAGGAGAGGAGAGGAGAAAGGGAGAAAGAAAGAAATAGATAAGAGAAGTGAGGGAAATGAAAGGAAGGAAAGGGAAGGAAAGGAAAGGGAAGGGAATGAAAGGAAAGGGGAGGAGAGGAAAGGAAAGCAAAGGAAAGAAAGAGAAGGAAAAGGAAAGGAAAAGGAAAAGAAAAAATGAAGGAAAAGAAAGGGCAGAATAAGGAAAAAAGAAGAGAGAAAGAAAGAAAGAAAGAAAGAAAGAAAGAAAGAAAGAAAGAGATAAGGAGAGAAGCGAGGAAAATGGAAGGAAAGGAAGGGAAAGGGAAGGAAGGGAAAGGAAAGGAAAGGAAAGGAAAGGAAACGAAGAGAAAGGAAAGGAAACGAAGAGAAAGGAAAGGAGAGGAAAGGGAAGGAAAGGAATGGAAAGGAAAGAAAAGGGAAGGGAAGGGAAGGAAAGGAAAGGAAAGGAAAAGAAAGGAAAGGAAAGGAAAGGAAAGGGAAGGAAAGGAAAGGAAAGGAAAGGAAAGGAAAGGAAAGGAAAGGAATGAAAATGAAAGAAGAGGGAAGAAAGAGAAGGAAAAGGAAAGGAAAATAAAAAATAAAAGAGAAGAAAAAGGAAAAGAGAAGGAAGGGAGCGGAAGGGATGGGAAACTAGAAGAGAGGAGATTAGAGAGAGATTAGAGGAGAGGACAGGGTAGGACTGGAAGGGACAAGATAGAGTGAAACAAAATCATTAAAAAAACAAAACAAAAAACAATTCACGTTCCACATCGAGTTAGCACGAAACCCACGCTAAACCTTGACTATATATAATTACTTTGGTGCAGACTCCTTACGTGCTTATGTTCTTATGTTCTTATGTTCTTCCTTGAATCCGCCTGACCTCACACAAAGGCACCCCGCTCTGAGGCACCGCACACAGCAAAGGGCAGGGCTTCATCATGCGTTTCTCGTGGCTTCCTCATCGATGGCTCTATTGTGTTGTGCTTCCTGGTTGGCTTGAGGCTCGGGAATGACGCATCGCTTAAGCCAACTTACATGAAGGCTCCTAAACCACTACTACTACTACTACTACTACTACTACTACTACTTTTACTACTACTACTACCACTACTACTACTACTACTACTACTACTACTACTACTACTGATAATAATAATAACTTGAACTAGTATATCTCCATCGTGTGAGTGGTTTAGTCTGTGGAGTATTACGCTCTAAATGCAGGTGTCTCCTCACGAACGCGAAGCACAGGTGTTGCAGGTGAAGCTAATTGATGGAAAGGGTTGGATCTGGCGCCTCGCTGAACACAATCCACATAAAACATTAATTCCTGAACATGTACAAGCTGCCGGAAGTTGGAACTGTCTAAACTATTATCCTGTAAAGTTTTGTATATTAACTCCTCGACTGCGGATCATCTACCTGAAGACCTCTCCAAGCTACAGGAATGGAACAAAAAGTGGCTGCTACAGTTCAATGAAGAAAAATGTAAAGCACACCAGTACCACATAGGAACACTCCACTGTCCACCACAGAGGCAGAGAAAGACCTGGGACTATATGTGACCAGGCTACCAGTGAAGGCCAAATCCATGCCAACCGCAGCGGACGGGTTAAAGGAGGCAACTCAAGGGAAAAACAAGAAAACAAAACAAATAAGAAAAAGATGAACAGTACTCAACCTCACCTTGGCTTGTTCGCTTCTCGGCCACATCCTTGAGCGTGAAGATAGCCAAATGCATCGGTTCACTCTCACCCTTCTTGTTCACGCCCATGATCGTCAATACATACTTCGTCCCCGGTTCCAGCCCCGTCAGGAAGAACTCAGGCTTGGGCGCGGTGGAGGTGTTAGCCAGGACTCTCGGGGCGGCCTCCTTCCTCCCGTCGTCCTCCCTGGTACCGGGTTTTGAGGCTGAGGCGGCGGGAGTGACGGAGAGGGTGAAGGTTTGCGCAAGCCCGCCGTCCCAGCCTGCCTGACACCGCACTGAGGCGCTGGTTGAGCTCACATTCTCCACTGTGCAGTTGTTGACGGGCTCCGGCGTGGCTGTGGTGGTGGGGGATAGTGTGGTAAGGTGGAGTGATGTGGTGGTGTGGTGTGGTGGAGTGATATGATGGGTGGGAGTGGTGTAGTGGTGGGTGCGAGAGAGAGAGAGAGAGAGAGAGAGAGAGAGAGAGAGAGAGAGAGAGAGAGAGAGAGAGAGAGAGAGAGAGAGAGAGAGAGAGAGAGAGAGAGAGAGAGAGAGAGAGAGAGAGAGAGAGAGAGAGAGAGAGAGAGAGAGAGAGAGAGAGAGAGAGAGAGAGAGAGAGAGAGAGAGAGATTTGTGGTATGGTGGTGGTTGGGAGAGAGAGAAAGAACGAATGAGGGATGAAATACTTTACTTCCTAACATTTTTCCTTGTCATTTTTACCTAGTTTCCCCTCCGATACCAAATTCCCTTCACTAAATAACCACTTCCTCTATGGCCCATATTCTCAGACGCATGTTGTGGGTGCCAATACCACAGACACATTCAAGAGTAGGTTGGATAAGTTCATGGATAGTGAGGTTAGGTGGGGTTAGGATTACAGGAGCTGCCTTGTATAGACGAACCGGCCTCTTGCAGACTCCTTACGTTCTATGTTCTTACCTGAGTTCCCAAAGCCCGGAAAGGAGATTGATCGGGTTGTAGTGAGTCAGTGAACTTAACGTCATTAAAAAAAGCTAAAAACAAAATTAGCAAAGTCTCCCCAAGCAAAAATAGATGCATTGCCTTAAAGGAGAGACAGAGAGGGTCACATCTGTGCTAAAAGTCATATATAAGACTCCACAAATTACCCACTGATTAAACTTCCATATAAAACATTTTGAAGCTGTTTACCTAACCCATCACTGCGAACTCCCACCTGAGAAACATCATAAACGAGAAAAAAAATATAAAAACCGATACACCCACTCTCATACACTCACCAGCGTGTATGATATGGTAGATACAAGGCTGCTGCTGTCGCCCCACCTCGTTGTTAGCCCAGCACAGCAAGGACCCGTAGTCGAGGTGAGTCCGCGGGGTGTACGAGGCTTGGCTCTTGCCGTTCCCCACCACCCAGAACTTGGTCGAGGGAATGTCCACTACCTCCGATGAGCTGTTGAACGCCCACCTGAACCACAGAGAAGACGGGAGAAGGTGATAAATGGGGATAAATATAGAGAAAAAGAGTTGTATTTGTCTAGTATATAAGTAACGTACTGAATTGTTAAGTAAGTTGATATAGAGAAAAAGAGTTGTAGGATTTGTCTAGAATATAAGTAACGTCCTGAATGGTTAAGTAAGTTGATATAGAGAAAAAGAGTTGTAGTATTAGTCTAGTACTTAAGTAACGTCCTGAATGGTTAAGTAAGTTGATATGGATTACACGCTATGTTGCTGTTCTTGTTATTTGAAAGAGTATTAAAAGTGCAGCGGGTATTGACCAAATTATAAGTAGCTGTAGAAGTAGTTGTAGTAGTAGGAGTAACTGTAGTGATAAGAGTTGTAGTAGTGATAGTAGTATTATAAGTAGAGTTAGTCCTTGTGCTTATAGAAATGTAACAGAAATAGTGGAAATGTTAAAAGTGTATTATTATTATTATTATTATTATTATTATTATTATTATTATTATTATTATTATTATTATTATTATTATTATTATTATTATTATTATTATTATTATTATTATTATTATTATTATTATTATTATTATTACTATTATTATTATTACTATTATAACCACTGCGTTCGCCACCATTATTCTCCCGTGCCTGCGAAATCCCTCCCGGCGGTGCTTGCAGGGCGGCATAATGCGTAATTACGAGGCCGCGTGCAGACAATGGCGCGGCGAGAAAAACGTCCTGCCGCGGCCCTGGATTAATTAAAGTTTCTTCCACTGAGAGAGAGAGAGAGAGAGAGAGAGAGAGAGAGAGAGAGAGAGGGAGAGGGAGAGGGAGAGGGAGAGAGAGAGAGAGAGAGAGAGAGAGAGAGAGAGAGAGAGAGAGAGAGAGAGAGAGAGAGAGAGAGAGAGAGAGAGAGAGAGAGAGAGAGAGAGAGAAAAGAGAGAGAGATGATATGACATCCCTCCTGATAGTGACATTGCCCAAAGCAGCCTGATAGTGACATTGACATAGTGACATTGCCCAAAGCAGCCTGATAGTGACAGTGCCCAAAGCAGCCTGATAGTGACATTGTGATAGTCAGCCTGATAGTGACATTGCCCAGCCTGATAGTGACAGTGCCCAAAGCAGCCTGATAGTGACATTGCCCAAAACAGCCTGATAGTGACATTGCCCAAAACAGCCTGATAGTGACATTGCCCAAAGCAGCCTGATAGTGACATTGCCCAAAGCAGCCTGATAGTGACATTGCCCAAAGCAGCCTGATAGTGACATTGCCCAAAACAGCCTGATAGTGACATTGCCCAAAGCAGCCTGATAGTGACATTGCCCAAAACAGCCTGATAGTGACATTGCCCAAAGCAGCCTGATAGTGACAGTGCCCAAAACAGCCTGATAGTGACATTGCCCAAAGCAGCCTGATAGTGACATTGCCCAAAGCAGCCTGATAGTGACGGTGCCCAAAACAGCCTGATAGTGACATTGCCCAAAGCAGCCTGATAGTGACATTGCCCAAAGCAGCCTGATAGTGACATTGCCCAAAGCAGCCTGATAGTGACATTGCCCAAAGCAGCCTGATAGTGACATTGCCCAAAGCAGCCTGATAGTGACGGTACGATGCTGATTTTGAGAGACACTATTTTGAGAAGCTTTAAAATAGATGCCAGACAAGATGACGTTTGAGAATGAGGAAAAAAAAATATGATCTTTAAAATACGAGGAAATTTCGTACTAAAACTAGAATGAAGAAAAGGTTACAGCAAAAGAGACAGATAGATAGATAGATAGATAGATAGATAGATCGTAGAAAGATACATGATACAAGGAACATCGTCTTTAGCTAACTACACATATTTCCAACAAAATTAGCGTTTCAAAATGTATTAGTATTTCCATATTAAAGACACAGAAATAAAAGAAGAGAAGATTAAGCCAGACACGTATTTTTACACACACACACACACACACACACACACACACACACACACACACACACAAAACACCCTCACCACATCCACAATTTCCCTCTTTCCCCTCTCCCCCAACTCCTTACCCTTCTCCTACCTCGAAGCCCCTAACCCCCCCATACACACTCTCCCCACACCCACACCCACACACCTGAAGGACGCGGGCTCGGGGTGGGCCTCAACGCTGCAGGTGATGTTCAACTCCTCATGTTTCCCAACGCCGTACACAGCTTTCTGGCCCGGCCGGCACGTGGGGGCGACTGTAGGGGAGAGAGAAAGAGAGGGAGATGCACATTAGAGGTATAGCGAATAGGAATAGAAGAGCGAGTAGAAACGAATAAGGGTTACAGAGAAAGAGAAGCACGCCAAGGATAGAAGATAGGAAAACATAAGGACATACTACCACCAGGGGCATACAACTACCTCCCATGGACAGACTCAGAACTCTTACGAAAGCCTTGTCGAGTTGGTCTTCTTGAGCGAGGAAATGTAGAAGAGAGAATGGCGTAGGAGGCAAGGAAGGGAGGAGAAGAGAGAAGAGAGAATGGCATCGGAAACAAGAAGGAGAAAAGAGAGAAAGATGGAAGTCAAGAGTTAGTAGATGGACGAACGCGAGGAAAAAAAAAAAAAAAAACATTGGCGGTGAAAAGGGAAACGAAGAGAAATGCGAGTATATAAGAGTAACCGGAGGAGAAACAGACATAGTAAGTAAAAGGGAGAAGAAGAGAAGCATATAGGAATTTGATGTTAGAAAGCTTGTAAGAGAGAGAGAGGAGGAGGAGGAAGAGGAAAAAACGGTAGACGGAAAAATCCAAATCAGAAACAGAATATAGCAGAGAAAACGGGTTAGAGATTGACATAGAGAGTAAGAAAAAGGAGGAGAGATGCAAGTTAGAGGAAGTGGAAGGAGAGGTAGAGGCGGAGAGGCAGACATAGGAGACGAGAAGGGGAGAGAAAGAGAGATACACGTCAGAGGTAGAAGATAGGAGAAAGCGTAGGCGAGAGAGAGAGAGAGGGAGAGAGAGATACATGGGAGGCAAAGAAGGGAAGAGAGGAGAGAAATACAAGACAGGTCGAAGATAGAAGTGGGGAAGAGAAAGACAGGAGAAAGACAGGTGTGTTTGAGAGGGAAAGAAGGAATGAAAACAAAAGGAAATAAAGAAAAGAAAAGAAAAACATTAAAAAGTAAACCAATTCGTGAAGAGTAAAGCATAAGTAAAGAAAACGAAGAAACGAGAGGCAATTGAAGGAAAGAAAAATAAAAAAGAGAATTGGCTGTTTGCTCAGAAGGGCGAGGTGTGGAGAAGGGACAGAAGAACGAGAGGGAAAGGGTGTGAAGAAAGACGAAGACGAAAGGAGGAGGAAGAGAGAGAGAGAGAATGGCGTGAGAAAAGCAGCTGGCGAAGGGGAGAAGAAACGAAGGGGAAGAGGAAGGACAACCCGGTAAAGGAGGGGAACAAGTTACGAAAGGAAGGAAGAAGAGGAGGAGAAAAGAGTGGAGAGAGAGAAAGGAACATGTAAGCGTCTGGATAAATGATAAGAAGGAGGACGGAGAAACGAAGGAAGGAAGGAAGGAACAGTATACGAGATGAAGGGTACAGGAAGAGAGAGAAAGAGAAAGAAGGGGAGAGAAAGAGAATGAACGAGAGTAAAATATAAATGCCAGGAAAGGCTTTAGCAACTATGTGATGCAGAAGGGGAAATAAAAAGTCAGAACGTTTTTAAATTTATAGGAGTTTGTGAGGAATAGAAAATGTAGGAAGTAGAACGGAGATAACGAGTGATTCTGTGAGTATTAAAAAACATAAGGGTGGTAGATATTGCAAAGCGTCAAAAAAGATAAGATAAAAAGATATAGATAGAAAGATAGCGAAAGTGGATAAAAGAAAACATATAAATAGGGTTACAGCAGATAGATAGATAGATAGATAGTTGATACAAGGGACCTCAGTACTAAAAATGAGGATGAAAAAAGGTTACAGAAAAGAGATTATACGTTCCCTTATGAAATAGAGGTTCGTGAGTTAGTATTTCAAGGTACAAGAGAATATATTAATTTGTGATATGAACTCGCCTTTGCGTTTGAGCGTTCGGGATAAAATATTTCTTCCGATGTGTTTGGGGGTTGAGTTGAAGGTATTATTATTATTATTATTATTATTATTATTATTATTATTATTATTATTATTATTATTATTATTATTATTATTATTATTATTATTATTATTATTGTTGTTGTTGTTGTTGTTGTTATAATTATTAGCGGTATTGTATTATGATTTAGGGAATATAGAAGAGAGAGAGAGAGAGAGAGAGAGAGAGAGAGAGAGAGAGAGAGAGAGAGAGAGAGAGAGAGAGAGAGAGAGAGAGAGAGAGAGAGAGAGAGAGAGAGAGAGAGAGACAAAAAAAAAGAATGAAAAAAGGAGAAAGAAAGAAATAAGGGAAGGAAAAAAGAAAGAAAAAAGAAAAAGAAAGAAAGATAGAGATAGAGAAATTAAAACAAGATTCACTTTCTGATATTAAAAGGAAAAAAACATACAAAGAAACACACACACACACACCCACACACACACACACACACACACACACACACTTGGCAGAAAAACAAACACACCAAAATTATTACTCAGTTTAAACAACAAACATACATAAAAAAACATACATCACGCGCATCTTCCTCCTCCTCCTCCTCCTCCTCCTCCTCCTCTTCCTCCTCCTCCTCTTTTTCTTCTAGCTCGTCATCCTTAAATTTTACGTCCCTGATGTTTTTTTGTTTTTTTGCTCAGGCGACGGGAAAGCTTTTGTGTCAAGGATATTCTCTCTCTCTCTCTCTCTCTCTCTCTCTCTCTCCTTTTTTTCTTCTTTTTCTTCTATTCTTTTTCTTCTCTTTTCATCTCTCTCGATCTCTATCTATCTGTCTACCTATCTATCTATCTCAATTATCTCCTCATCGTATGGTTGTTATCTCCACAAATCCCCTTTTTCAAACCTTCTTTTATACAATGTTGAGTGAGTAACTTATTTCGCCCACACACAATATAAACATTTTTTCCCCCTTCGTTTTAGTTTAATTGCTCAGCCTTCCGCCGTAAAATGAAATTCCTTCCATGCCTGTCTCTTTGCCGTAACTCCATCACCACCACAACCACCATCATCACCACAACCATCATGACCCCTACCACCAACGTTGCCAGGTACCAGCTTATATTTACCTGTGACCTTATTTTTATTCTTTGTTTTTTTTTCATTCATTTTTGTTATTTTGTTTTTCCCAGTTCTCATTATATATATATTTTTATGTAGCGATGTTTTTTTTCTCCTTCCGTCTTTGGCAAAATATTTGGGAGTATGTTTTGTTTTATAAGTCTGGGTCTTCCTTTAATTCTCCCTCTTACTAGTTAATATGACCTCACTTTTCACTGTCTTTCTATGTCTCCCTTTTCATCCTCATCCGTATTAACTTGACCGTGATTTCTCTAACTCTTTTTCATCTCTCTCTCTCCCTCTCTTCCTACCAGCCCCTCCACACACTCGTAATTTGACCTCACTTTTAATCTTTCTTTCTATCTATCTCTTCCTATTCTTCTTCCTCATCCCTGTTATCCTGACCGTGACTTCATTATCTCTTTCTCATCTCTCTCTTTCTCCTTCTCTTCCTACCAGCCCGTCCACACACTCGTAATTTGACCTCACTTTGACTATTTGACTAGCCCCGCCATACACACGCCATTTGACCTCACTTAAACTCTTTCTTTCCCTTCTTTTCCCTCCTCCCGATACTCACACTTGACGCTGAGCTGCACGGCGTTGGAGCTGCCCACGCCGTGCAAGTTGCGGTTTAAGAAAGACATGAGAAACGGTGACATAAGGGATTGCGTGGTTTAAGAAAGACAAGAGAAGTGATTGATTGCGTGGTTAGAAAAGACATGACAAACGAAGGGACATAAGAAGGGATTGCATGGTTTAAAAAAGACATGAGAAACGAAGGGACATAAGAAGGGATTGCATGGTTTAAAAAAGACATGAGAAACGAAGGGACATTAGAAGGGATTGATTACGTGGTTTAAGAAAGACATAACAATCGAAGGGACATTAGAAGGGATTGTGTGGTTTAAGAAAGACACAGGAAACGAAAGTGACATAAGGGATTGCGTGGTTTAAGAAAGACATAAGAAACGAAGGAAGGTTAACTATTACGAACGACAGGATATTGGTAACTACGTGACTTAGGACAGACAATGAGAAATAAGGTTAATTTTAAGAGGCAATAAGACATACTGGTTTAGGAGTGTTGAGAGAGGAAGGAAGGTTAAAGTATTATACGTGACAAGGATAATACGTGACTGCATGGTTTAGGAGACAGAAATGAAGGGAGATAATCTTTTAATAGCGAGAGGACATGGCTTAGGAAAAAAAATATATATAAACGAAGAAAGATTAACTATGAAAGCAACGGGATATGATAAAAAACATTGTGTACGAAAGCTGATGAACGACATGGTTTTAGAAAGAAGAGAAGGGGGGGAGAGAGGATGGGAGGTCAACTTTTAAAGGCGACGAGACAGAACAGTTCAGGAATGACAAGAGAAAAAAGGAATTGATATAGGCTTCCACGGCTTAGGAAAGGATTCAGAACGAAGGAAGGTGACGTTTTAATAGCGATAGGACATGATACTGGACAGGAGTAATAAGATAAGGAAAGAAAGGTTAACTATTTAAAACGAAAAGATATGATAAATGACTCCATGGTTTATAAATGGAAAGGAAGAGGAAGAAAGGGTAACTCTTAAAACCCACAGAACATGATAAATGATGCGTGGTTTATAAGGAGGAAGGGAGGTAACTCTTTAAATGCCTGCGTGGTTTATAAGGAGGAAGGGAGGTAACTCTTTAAATGCCTGCGTGGTTTAGTGGTTTAGGGGAGTCAAGAGGGAGGAAGGTTAACTTTTCAAGACGACAGGGCATCAGAAGGGACGACATTGATTAAGGAAAGGAGGACAAAACAAATTCAAGTCATTGGTTGATTATTTCCAGTTCCAGGCAAGGTGAGCACTTTGAGGTGAAGGGTAGGGTGGGAGGAGGAAGGGTTTGCCAAATGTGTGGAAGGAAGGAAGAAAACGAGAGCCAGAGAGAGAGAGAGAGAGAGAGAGAGAGAGAGAGAGAGAGAGAGAGAGAGAGAGAGAGAGAGAGAGAGAGAGAGAGAGAGAGAGAGAGAGAGAGAGAGAGAGAGAACGTAGCTGAAGAACACGAACGGATTGGAAAACTTACACACAGGACCCAAACCCGTCAAAGAGAGACCCTAGAATTGACCCAAGTAACCGAAAAGGAGGGAGAAGGAAGAGAGAGGTGAGGAGGGAGGGAAAGAGAGAAGGATGAACGAGGGAAGGAGAGGTGAGGAAAAGAAAGAAGATAGAAGTGAGGAAAGAGGGAAAGAAAGAAGAGAGAGGTGAGGAAAGAGGGAAAGAGAGAAGGATGGACGAGCGAAAGAGAGGTGAGGAAGGAGGGAAAGAAAGAACGATGGACGAAGGGGAGGAGAGGTGAGGAAAAGAGGAAAAAAAAAACATGCCTCCGTATAACCCTCGGGCCGGTAATTTGTGTGATGAAGGACGCGTGGAAAAATTACCCCCGGGACTTTAGGCTGATTAAAGGAGGAATTAACTTGAAACAGGCGAGCAGGCAGCGGGAATCACAGCCTTTGGGACCAGGGCGACGCGCGGCGGAAAACCAGGAACTGACGAAAATAGGACCACTAAAAAAAACGGGGAAAAAAACAAAAAACAGAGCAGGAAAAGGAAGTTAAAGAGACAAGAAGAGGAGAGTTGGACAATACGGAAAGGCTGATGAAGACGAAGGAAAACTAAGAATTGAAGGAAATAGGACCACTAAAAAAAACGGGGAAAAACACACACACACGAACGGAGAACTTGCCAAAAACAGACCAAAAAAAGGAAGATAAGAGACAAGAAGCGGAAAGTTGGACAATACGGAAAGGATGATGAAGACGACGGAAAACCAAAAATTGACGGATATAGGAACGTGAAAAAAAAAAAAACGAACGGAGAGCTTGCCAAAAATAGACCAAAAAAAGGAAGATGAGAGACAAGAAGCGGAAAGTTGCATAATACCGAAAGGCTGATGAAGACGAAGGAAAACCAAGAATTAACGAAAATAGGGACCTGAAAAAAAACAGACCTCCCCCAAAATAACACGAATGGAGACTTTGCCAAAAAATAGAGCAGAAAAACGAAAATAAGAGACAAGAAGCGGAAAGGCGCACAATACGGAAAGGCTGATGAAGACGACGGGAAAGCTGACGAAGAACGGCCAAAAACTGAGAGAGAGAGAGAGAGAGAGAGAGAGAGAGAGAGAGAGAAAGAGAGAGAGAGAGAGAGAAAAAAGCGATGGGAAGAGAAAAAGCAAACGGAGAGCTCGGATCGCCAGAGAGAGAGAGAGAGAGAGAGAGAGAGAAACAGAGAGAGAGAGAGAGAGAGAGAGAGAGAGAGAGAGAGAGAGAGAGAGAGAGAGAGAGAGAGAGAGAGAGAGAGAGAGAGAGAGAGAGAGAGAGAGAGAGAGAGAGAGAGAGAGAGAGAGAGAGAGAGAGAGAGAGAGAGAGAGAGAGAGAACCAGCCAAAGATAGACACCAAAAGAGACCCAACCCGCCAAAGAGAGACCCCAGAACAAACCCAACCCGCCAAAGGGAGACCCCAAAAACAGACCCAACCCGCCAAAGAGAGACCCCAAAACAGACCCAACCCGCCAAAGAGTGACCCCAAAAGAGACCCAAGTTACCAAAAAAGAGAGAAGGAAAAAGTGAATGACGGAAAGAGACAGAGAAGAAAAATTTGCACAAACCTAAAACATCTTATTATGACCAAGGGAACGAACGTGGTAAAATTAAGGCAGACTGTCCAAAAAATGAAATAAGATAAGAATGCATGGCGCCGGGACCACAACGGAAAGACTCTCACACAACCCAGACCAACTTAGCATGATTAAACGGTTTTCGTGTTTGGGAAGTGAGGGACGGCGAGGAAAAAAGAGAGAGAGAGAGAGAGAGAGAGAGAGAGAGAGAGAGAGAGAGAGAGAGAGAGAGAGAGAGAGAGAGAGAGAGAGAGAGAGAGAGAGAGAGAGAGAGAGAGAGAGAGAGACGAGATAATTCTTAATCACAAAGTCAGAGCGTCTGGTTTGATTAATGCTGATGAGAAAAAAGGCGCGGCCGGATTATACAAAAAAAAAAAATGTTCATAAGTTAAATAAAGATTAAATATTTCACGAATCAACAGAGTAAAACTTAATAGACGTAACTACTAAAAGCACATAATAAAAAAAAAAGTGAAAAATATATAGAAAAAAAAAGAAAATGCAAAGACAAAATATGCCAAAGGAAATTAAGATGATAAAAAGGAAGATAAAGAAAAAGAAAGATGGATGGAATAAGAAATAACATGAAGGGCTGTGAACGGAAGGAGAAGGAAGAGATGGAGGAGGGAGGAGCGATGAAGAAGGAAGGGACGATGGAGAGAGAGACAGGGACGCAAGAGGTGGGAAGGGATGAAGAAGGAAGGGACGAAGGAGGAAGAGACGGGGAAGCAAGAGGGGGAGGAGAAAAGAACGGAGGAGGAAGGGATGAAGAAGGAAGAAATGGAGACGCAAGAGGGGGAGAAGAAAAGGACAGAGGAGGAAGGAACGTAGGAGGAAGGGATGAAGGAGAGAGGAACGGAGAAGCAAGATGTGGAGAAGAAAAGGACGGAGGAGGAAAGAACGAAGGAAGAAGGGACGAAGGAGAGAGAGACGGGGAAGTAAGAGAAGGCCTAAAGAACGGAAAGGGAACGAGAAACTTAGGAAGAGGATAAAAAAAGTTATGAAACCACTGCGCTTTGAACGTAGGAATAGAAAGGATCGTAGTAGGAAAAGGAACAAGCTAAGGAGGATCATAAGAAATACACTTTGAACGTAGAAGTAGAAGGAACGTAGGAGGCTAAGAATGACTACTCACATTATGGAACCACTGCACTTTGAACGTAGGAATAGAAAGGAACGTAATAGGAAGAGGAAGAAGCTAAGGAGGATCACAAGAAATACACTTTGAACGTAGAAGTAGAAGGAACGTAGGAGGCTAAGAATGACTACTCACGTTATGAAACCACTGCACTTTGAACACCGGAGGGTTGGCTTTGATACCACACTCGAAATACACGTCATCGCCCTCTTTGATGTCGTCCATATCCAGGTTGAGTCCCGCCGCCAGGGAGAGCCGAGGCGTGTCTGTAGGCGAGACGAGGAACACGACGAGGGTTAGTAACAGAAGAAGGAAGACCAGCTCAGATACAGAAAATGGAGGATAAATGAAGACGAGGGAAGGAGAAAGTAGTGAATGCAGAATGAGCTAGAGAATAAAATGCAGAATGAGTTAGAGGTTGACTGTATAATGGGAGAGATATTTGAAGACGTGCGTTGCGAGAGAAAAGGAGAACGAGATCAGAGAAGGTGAAGAAGAGGAACGGAAAAGGGAAAATTAGCAGAATGAGCTAGAGAGATTGAGTGTTGAATGATGGAATGAAAGACGAAAATATCAAATTGTGAAATCAGAAAAGAAAAGCAGGGAAGGAGATATGAGTGAATATAAAATAAGTTAGAGATTGAATGATGGAATTTGAATGTTGAGTGAGTCAGATGAGAAGGAAAGATATAGGAGATAATTTACTTGAAGGTTATGACTGAGATAGATAGATAGAGAGATAGATAAATAGATAGAGAGATAAAGAGAGAGAGATTAGTGCACTTAGTCATAATCACATATTAATACAGACAACGGTTAGCCTCTGCCTCTCGTGTCCTGTTACTGTTCATGCTGTTGTTACTGTTTTATTATTTTAAGACTTTATTTTGTGAACCTTCAACGTTTTATAGACGCACATGCAGTCTGATTTTAAACCTTCTGTGATTGGCACGTATTTGGCTTTCACTGGTGGCCTGGTAACACACACTCCCAGGTCTTTCTCTGCCTCTGTGGTGGATAGTGAAGTGTTTCCATGTGGTATTGGTGTGCTGGATATCCCTTCACTGGTAGCTTGGTAACATATACTCCCAGGTCTTTCTCTGCCTCTGTGGTGGATAGTGGAGTGTTTCCCATGTGGTATTGGTATGCTGGATATCCTCTCCCAAGGCGCATGACTACATTTTTCTTCACTGAATTGTAGCAGCCACTTTTTGTTCCATTCCTGTAGCTTGGTGATGTCTTCTGGTAGGATATCCACAGTCAAGGGGTTAAGTGTTCGGCTAATCCAACTAATTCCCCTTTTTTGGCCTTTGGAAATAACTGTTATTAAAGTCGAAAGCTTCTGAAAATACAACCAATATCTCTCAGGACTATTTTTGCGGTGGTGGTGAGCGACACAGCCCGTATTATGAGTGCATGAGTATTGCTGTTTCATTAATGGTTTCCTTTACTCCTGTACGAACCCATATTGCCAATTTTCCGTCCCTAGCATATTAAACACACCAATTTCCGAGCCAAAAAACGTCTCCTTCGTCTCAGTAACTAGATAAATTTAAAGCTATGGATGAAATGGTTAATTATTGATGTCGTTTTGTGATAGTTAAGCGTCAAAAGTGTAAAAAAAAAGGTACATGCAAAGGGGTGAATAAGATGAGCTTGCAACGCTGGTACGAACACCCTTTTGGTATACGAAACATTTATAAACACAACTGCACCCTGCATGCGTCTCCTTCTCATGAACCTCAGACCTGCATTTTCTCAGACGCTCTCGCCTCTTACAACATGTATTTAAAAGGCCACAGAGATTAGTCGGGGTTCTTTTGAGTATTTTTCACATTCATGGTATACAGAAGCCTTGTCAAACTATCACTGGGGTTATAAAACTACCCCCCATGGACATACTAGGCTCATGAAACTACCCATGGATATACTCCCAACAACCTCTACCAAAAACCTTGTCAAACTATCACTGGGCTCATTGAACTACCCCCCATGGACATACTCCCAACAACCTCTACCAAAAGCCTTGTCAAACTATCACTAGGCTCATGAAACTACCCATGGATATACTCCCAACAACCTCTACCAAAAGCCTTGTCAAACTATCACTGGGGTCATAGAACTACTCCCCGTGGACATACTTTCAACAACCTCTACCAAAAGCCTTGTCAGACTATCACTGGGCTTATAGAACTACCCATGGGCATACTCCCAACAACCTCTACCAAAAGCCTTGTCAAACTATCACTGGGGTCATAGAACTACCCCCCGTGGACATACTCTCAAGAACCGCTAATCTAATACAAAAGAACAAACCACTGGGCAAGCTCTAGAATAGGTTACCTTATGGAAGAGGGCTCCTTTAGCTTGTGTCACCCTTTGCCCCTTTTTGTATACTTTTGTTGAAATAAATAAAAAAAGCCTTGACAAATATGGGGAAGTCCCGAAATGTTATAGAATCTGAACATCCCTCTCAATACTCTCCTCCAAGCTGTGGGATCAGAATGTAAAGGCCCAGTTCACTTGCATTGCCATTCCCAGTTCCCGGAGTATCGTGAGGCCATTAATGTTATCCTTCCTGGGGTCTTTCTCAGCGAGGGAAGCAATTAAGTCTGGGTTCCTAGGCCGTGCGAGGGGCGGCTTTCACGGTGCATACAACCAAGACTTGCATCGCGTGGGGGACTTCTTCTGTCAGGCAAATCATTACATTGGGTTTTCCCTTTTAATTTGTGTCGATTTAAAAGTGTACAAATGATGCGTGTTTCTCAGTAGCGAAGTAACGAAGGGACTGAACGTTGATTTTTACTTATTTTTATTGTTTTTTGTTTGTTTATTTTTGTTGCTAACGTTCTTTTTTAATTGATGTGGCATTGGTTGTATTTTTATTCATTTTCTTTTTATGGTTTTATTTCTTTTTATCGTTTTTATTATTTAACTTGTCTTATCTTTATCTTATCTATTATTTTATTATTTTATCTTTTTCATTTATCTTATTTTTGTTATGTATCTTATCTTATCTTTATCTTCTATTTTATTTATCTTATCTTTATTATTTTATTATCTATCTCTATCTTATCTTTATCATTTATCTTACCTTTTTTTATTTATCTTCTGAAGAGTAATGTTTTTTTTTATTGCTATGCTGCCCATGTTATTTATACTGAACCTTTTTTATTGTTTTTATTTACTTCAGATATTTTAATGGAAAGTTAGTTTTTTATTGGTGTACTGCTGATTACATTTTCATCGTATTTTTTTTGTGTGTGTGTTTTCTTTGTATGTGTTTTAAAAGGTGAACAGTTTTTGACGTTCTTAAGCTGAATGGGTTTTTTTTCAGTTGTCTTCAAATCATCGTGGTCACATAAATAGCAAAATTGTCTATCTGTTGTTGTTGTTGTTGTTGTTGTTGTTGTTGTTGTTGTTGGTGGTGGTGGTAGCAAAATTGTCTATCTGTTGTTGTTGTTGGTGGTGGTGGTGGTGGTGGTGGTGGTGGTGGTGGTGTCGAATTTCACGATAAACTTTGCGAAATCGATCTTCACATTGTTTCTGGATGATCATCGTCTCACGTGACCAATTCGTCCATCTGTTTTCTTTCTTGTTGTTGTGGAATTTAGTGATAAAGTTAACGAAAATCGATCTTCACATTGTCTCTGAATAAGTATGGTTTCACGTAACATAACTGTCCTTCTATTGTTGTTGTTGTTGTTTCCTTCTCAATTATGTTTTGCTCTTCAACTGTTTCCTTTACTGTAAAAGAAAACACAATTCGTCCATCTGTTTTTTGCTGTTGTTGAATTTAGTGATAACGTCAACGCGAAAATCGATCTTCACATTGTCTCTGAATAAGTATGGTTTCACGTAACATAACTGTCCTTCTATTGCTGTTGTTGTTGTTTCCTTCTCAATTATGTTTTGCTCTTCAACTGTTTCTTTTACTGTAAAAAAAAAACGAAAAAAAAAAAAAGAATCTAAGGCGGGCTTTTTTATTTTTTATTATTGTTTCCTTTTTTTTGTGCCCTTGTGCTGTCTCCCTTGCTGTAAAAAAACAAAAACAAATCTTAAACACTTTTGCCTCCCACATCAACTACTTCCAAAGGCCAAACAGGACATCAGTCGGGTCCTCACGAGTGCTTTTTCTAGGTTCATGGTACAGTAGAAGGGTCACACTACCACCAGGGTCATAAAACTACCCCCGGAAACGCCCCGAACTCCTACGAAATCCTTGTTAAATGCCCCAAACCCCTACGAAAGCCTTGTTAAATGCCCCAAACTCCTACGAAATCCTTGTTAAACGCCCCGAACTCCTACGAAATCCTTGTTAAATGCTCCAAACCCCTACGAAAGCCTTGTTAAACGCCCCGAACTCCTACGAAATCCTTGTTAAATGCCCCAAACCCCTACGAAAGCCTTGTTAAACGCCCCAAACTCCCACGAAAGCCTTGTTAAATGCCCCAAACTCCCACGAAAGCCTTGTTAAATGCCCCAAACTCCTACGAAAACCTTGTTAAACACCCCAACCTCCAACGAAAGCCTTGTTAAATGCCCCAAACTCCTACGAAAGCCTTGTTAAATGCCCCAAACTCCTTCGAAAGCCTTGTTAAATGCCCCAAACTCCTACGAAAGCCTTGTTAAACGCCCCAAACTCCTACGAAAGCCTTGTTAAACGCCCCAAACTCCTACGAAAGCCTTGTTAAATGCCCCAAACTCCTACGAAAGCCTTGTTAAATGCCCCAAACTCCTACGAAAGCCTTGTTAAATGCCCCAAACTCCTACGAAAGCCTTGTTAAATGCCCCAAACTCCTACGAAAGCCTTGTCAAATATGTGTACTTGGGCGCCCAAATGTTTAAGAATACGAGCCTTATTAGTGAGTCTTGGCGATCGATCACACGCATAACATTGGCTCTCAGAAACGGCATCAAGACACACGCTACCCTACGCTATGCTATATTTCTTTTAACCTTTCAGCTGAGAGGTTAAGGGATGGTAAGAACATAAGAACATAAAAACATAGGGAGACTGCAAGAGGCCATAACCCACAACCCACAACCCTGTACACTTAAAAAAAGCAACACTAAGCTCAAACAAAACAGAACATATGAGAAAAAATATATATTGAAGTAAAATGGTGAAGATTCCGCTTAACACACATCTGACGAGGCTTTGGTAGAGGTTGTTGTGTTAGTAGTGTTTTCCTGGGTAGTTTTATGAGTCTTTAAGGAAGGAAGGATACTGGTCTAGAGGTCCTTTATACTCTTGATTTATCTGACGTGTTGTATTGAGTGTTTAAGGATATGGAGAGAGAGAGAGAGAGAGAGAGAGAGAGAGAGAGAGAGAGAGAGAGAGAGAGAGAGAGAGAGAGAGAGAGAGAGAGAGAGAGAGAGAGAGAGAGAGAGAGAGAGAGAGAGAGAGAGAGAGAGAGAGAGAGAGAGAGAGAGAGAGAGAGAGAGAGAGAGAGAGAGAGAGAGAGAGAGAGAGAGAGAGAGAGAGAGAGAGAGAGAGAGAGAGAGAGAGAGAGAGAGAGAGAGAGTTGGTGGCGAGGAGTATGAGAAATAAAGATGAGGTGTGGACTGTGCAAATGAGAGAGAGAGAGAGAGAGAGAGAGAGAGAGAGAGAGAGAGAGAGAGAGAGAGAGAGAGAGAGAGAGAGAGAGAGAGAGAGAGAGAGAGAGAGAGAGAGAGAGAGAGAGAGAGAGAGAGAGAGAGAGAGAGAGAGAGAGAGAGAGAGAGGTTTTTTTTAAAGTCTTTCTCTCTCGAAGCTTTTTAAAGTTGAGAGATATCACCGCTGAGAGAGAGAGAGAGAGAGAGAGAGAGAGAGAGAGAGAGAGAGAGAGAGAGAGAGAGAGAGAGAGAGAGAGAGAGAGAGAGAGAGAGAGAGAGAGAGAGAGAGAGAGAGAGAGAGAGAGAGAGAGAGAGAGAGAGAGAGAGAGAGAGAGAGAGAGAGACGTGTGCATAAACTTGAAAACAACAACAACAACAACAACAACACCCCAGGGATTTAAATACAGGTAAATTTGACTGCTGAATTTTAAACATCGGTAAACTGTAGTACTTGATCCTGCTCGTGGGAATTTCCTGTGTTATTTGATTTGAAAGGAAAAGACAATATCATCTCTGCAGCGTGGAGATGAATATGCAGTAAATAATAATAATAATAATAATAATAATAATAATAATAATAATAATAATAATAATAATAATAATAATAATAATAATAATAATAATAATAATGATAATAATAATAATGATAATAATAATACCGTTGACGATTGTTGTGAAAAGCCACGATAACGGCAAATATTATAGACCTCTTAGATTAACGATAACAACAACAACAAAAAAAAAAGATAATCACAAAATAATCATGAAAACGGCAAATGAAAAAGAAGTAAAAAAAATAAGAAAATCGACGGCAAAGACAAAAGCAAACATCAACAGTAACAACAATAGCAGCTACAACAACATCAACATCAAAACAACAGCAGCAGAAACATTAATCCTGAAAAAAAACATCAACAAAAACAAACTACATCCAAACATCAACAACAACAACATCAACATCAACTACTACCACTGAAACAACCTCTGCTGCCAAAACAAACATCAGTCCTAAGAAACATCAATACTAAACAAAACATTAATAAAAACAAACAACATTAAGAACAACAACAACAACAACAACAACAACAACAACTACTACTACTACTACTACTACTATTACTACTACTACCACTCATATAACTTCTACTACCAAAACAAACATCAGTCCTAAGAAACATCAATACTGAACAAAACATCAATAAAACAAACAGTACAACACTAACAACAACAACAACAACAACTACGACTCCAACAACCTCTATTGCCAAAACAAACATCAGTCCTAAGAAACATCAATATTGAACAAAACATCAATAAAACAAACAGTACAACATTAACAACAACAACAACAACTACGATTCCAACAACCTCTATTGCCAAAACAAACATCAGTCTTAAGAAACATCAAGACTAAACAAACATCAAGCAAAACAAACAACAGAATAACATCAACAACAACAACAATAATAACAACAGCCACCACCAGCACTCCCTCAACCTCCCTCGCTAAAACAAACAGAAAGAACAAACAGGTCGGGACTGGCGCGGAAGTTAATATAAAACACTCGCGCATAAACATTGAAACGACGCGAGGAGGAGGAGGAGGAGGGATGTAAAGAATATATAAACAAACGTACACAGCTGTTCTACCTTGCCTTGCCTTACCTTACTTACCTTACCTTACCTTACCTCGCATTCCCTTCCCTTCCCTTCTCTTACTTCACCTTACCTTACCTTACCTTACCTTACCTTACCTTACCTTAGTTTACCTTACCACATATTCCCTTCCCTTTCCTTTCCTTCCCTTCCCTTTCTTTACTTCACTTTACCTTAACTTACTTTATCTTACCTTACCTTACCTCACCTTGCCTCACCTTCCTTTCTCCTCCCTTCCCGTGTTTTCCCTCTTACTTGCCCTTTTTTTTTTTTACCTAATCTAGCCTTGCCTTGCCTTACCTTCCCTCACCTCACCTTCTCTAACTTTACCCTACCTTATCTTACCCTACCTCACTTCATCTCACCATCCTTTCCCTCATCTCATCATCCGATCCCTTCCCTTCCCTTCCCTTCCCTTCCCTTCCCTTCCCTTCTCTTCCTTTCCCTTACCTCACCTCACCGTCCCTTCCCTTCATCTCTCATTGTTTGTTTTTTTGTATCCTTCTCTCCTCTCCATTTGCAATACTAAACCAGCCTTTTCATCCCTCATAGTGTCGCAGTCTTTGCTAATTTCCATCCGCAATACTCAAAGAATCAACCTGTTCATTTCACATAGTTTAGTTTCTCTCCCTTCTTCCTATTCACAGTATTAAAAATAAGCAGCCCTTTCATATCACTAAGGGTTATCTCCACCTATTTGGCAACAATGAAAAAAAGCCTTATCATTCCTCTTGCAATACTAAAAGATTCATCCCCTTCTCTTCTCCTCACTCCCTTTATCATGTCTCAAGTGGCCCCTGCTCACCCCCCCCCCCCCCCCCTGCCTGCTTACAGTGTACGTTCAGCTTCCTGGAGTCCTCGAGCACGGCGTTGGGCACGAGCGGGTTCTTGGCGCGGCACGACACGTAGGCGTCATCGTCGGCGAGGCTCGGCGTCAGGTAGAGCGTCGACCGGCTCACGTTACCCTCGTTGAAGATCTGTAGCGGGAGGGAGAGAGGAGAGGGATGGGAGAGGGCGGGGTACAAATGGTGAGGGAGGGAGTAGTTGAGTTATCTAATGGCGTGGTAGTGTTGTTGTAGTGATGTTAGAAAAAAAAGAAGGGGGAAGGGGGTTGCAAGTGGTTAGTGTTGGTGGTGGTTGGGGGTATTGTATGAGGGTGTTGTGGTACTATTCTTCATTTCATGTGGAGAGGGAAAAGGAAAAGAAGTGGAGGTGACGGAGGAATAGTTAAAAGCTCAATAACGGTAGCGGTGGTGGTGGTGGTGGTTGGGGTAGTTTATGGCAGTGTTTTCTCTCTTCTTTATTTCAATAGAGAAGAGGAAGCGACGTTCAGGGGGAGAGGTACCAGAAGTAGTGAGAGAAGGAGAGAGGTTGACCGTTGTTGGGGGTCTATGGGTTGTGGTTGTGGTGGTGGTGATGGTTTGGGTATTGTATGAGAGCGTCCTTTATTTTATGTGAGAGGAGGAGTACATGGATAGGAATGGGGTCTATATAGTGTTAAGAAGTGAATGGTTGAATGCTTTAGTAGTGATGGTGATGATAACGATTCGGGTATTGTGTGAGGGTACAGTTGGTCTTATCTATATATATTTGAGTGCATTGCCGTGTGTGGGATGTATGTGCTGGTGATGGTGATGGTGGTGGTATTGATGGTGATGATAGTGGTGGTGGTGGTGGTGGTGGAAGGGTTCTGCTTTCGAGGTATAGTAATTAAGTTTGAATGTTATGGATAGCGGTGGTTTTGGTGACACGGGAAAGCATTTGGTGATATTTATAGTTGTGGTGGTGGTGGTGGTGGTTGTGGTAGAAGAGAAAGAGAACGATAAAACGACCAAAAAAGGAAGAAAAGATTATTGATTTGAAAAAGAGAACAAAAAGAAAAGAGAAAACTAACGATGAAAAAAAAAAAAAAAAGTTAAAAGTAATGTATTTGTAGACGTGGTTGTGTTAGTGGTTGTGTTAGTGGTAGATGTGTTTCTGGTAGCTGTGTTAGTAGTCTGTTAGTAGTAGTAGTAGTAGTAGTAATAGTAGTGGTAGTAGTGGATGTTTTAAGTGGTAGTGGATGTTAGTAGTAGAGATGGTAGTAGTAATATTGGTAGTAGTGTTGGAAGTAGTATAATATTAGGTAGTGGTAGTAGTAGTGGTGGTGATGGTAGTGGTTATGTTAGTGGAAGATTTAGTGGTAGTATTAGTGGTTGTGTTAGTGGTAGTAGAGAAAGTCAGAACGAGAGCAAGATAACCATGAAAAGAGAAAGAAAGGAAGGAGAGGAAAGATGAAGGGAGGAGAAGGGAAGAGAAACTGACCGGAAAAAGAGAAAAGGAACGATGGAAAGAGAAATAAAGGAGAAGGAAAAACATGACGAGAGAGAAAGAAAGAAAAAGAATGATGAAAAGTAATAGTAGTAGTAGTAGTAGTAGTAATAGTAGTAGTAGTAGTTGTAGTAGTAGTAGTGGTAGTAGTAGTAGTAGTAGTAGTAGTAGTAGTAGTAGTAGTAGTAGTAGTATCTTGGGTACTTTGTGTTCTATCTGTCCTGACTCGGCGGTAAAGGAAAGATAACAAATGAGGTTAAAATCGTACCCGCTCGCACAGACGCGTTGGAACTGCTCTGTACAGAAGACAAACGTGACTAGCCGGGTGGAAGGAACATAAAGAAACTACTCTCTCTCTCTCTCTCTCTCTCTCTCTCTCTATCTATCTCTTCTCTTTAATCTAACACTCACTTCTCTTCACACTTTCTATGTCTTAAGATTTCTCGTTTATCTATTTATTTATTTTGAACAAGTTAATAATGTTAGACTTTTCTGTCATTATATTAGAAAAGGAAGAGAGAAAATATTGACAAAGGAGAGAAAAGATGCTACAAATAACTCCTCTCTCTCTCTCTTTGTCTGTGTGTGTGTGTGTGTGTGTGTCTGTGTGTGTGTGTGTGCGTTTCCTTTTCGTTCCATCTTTCTCATTTCCCCATTTGAGTCTCGTTTATCCTGGGAGAAATAATGCGGGAAGCTCCTCAGCGGATTAATCGAGTTTACTGTCTTTCCGCTCTCCAGGATGAACAAGGCTCGCAGGAGGAGGCGGGAGGGAAGGAGAGGAAGGACAAGGCTAGTTGGAGGATGAAAGAAGGAAGGAGATGAGGGATGGAAGGGAATAGCGAGAGAAGACGAATGGGGAAAAGGAGTAAGGGAAGATAAACTGGCGATAGAGAAAGAATAGAAGAAAAACGATGGAAGGGGAAGAGGAAAAGAAGATTAAATCTGACGAGAAAGATTTAAAAAGATGAACAGCCCCATGAAAAGAGAAAGAATGGAAGAGAAGAAAGAGGATAATAAGAAAACATGATTTTTTAAAGAGAAAAGAAGAGGAAGAACTATGAAAAGAGAAAGAATGGTAGAGAAAAAGGTTAAAGTCTAAAGAAACAGAACAAAAGAAGACACGATATTTTGAACAGAGAAAAAGAGAAAAAAAGGAAAATAAGAAGGTATAATCTGACGAGGAAGATTGAAAAAAAGAAAAGATATCGATAAAAACAGAACGAAATTAAAAGAACGTTAGATCCTATTGGGGAGGAGAAAAGAAAGCATGATATTTTAGAGGAAAGTAAAAATGGAGAGAGGGAAGGAAATTTGCAGGCCGACTAAGCCCCCATAGTCTCCTTGCACCCTTGAGGAAGCATTGAAAGGATCTGAGGGGAAGAGGGAAAGGGGAATGAGAGAGAGAAAGAAAGAAAGAGGGTGAAAAAGAGGGATACAAGAAAGGTGGGAAGAAAAGAAGATTAAGAACATGGACTAAGAAAGAAAGGTGTTGAAAAAGAAAATATAAAAGGAAAGGATAAAAAGGAAGGATAGAGGGAAGGTGTGTAAGGAAGGAGAACTTGTAAGAATAACGAAGAGTAAAATCTGACGGTAGGAAACTGGAGGAAGAAGAGAATGAAGAGAAAAGAGAGAATAGAGAAAGAGAGAGGAAGAGGAAGGAGACTGAAGGAAGGAAGGAAGAACTGTGATGAGAGAGAGACATAGAGAGAGAGGGAAAAAAGAAAATTGGAGAAAGAAGAAGAGAATGAAGAGAAGAGAGAAGAGAGAAAAAGAGAGAAAGGAGGAGGAAGAAGACTGAAGGAATGAAGAAAGAACTATGATGAGAGAGAGAGAGAGAGAGAGAGAGAGAGAGAGAGAGAGAGAGAGAGAGAGAGAGAGAGAGAGAGAGAGAGAGAGAGAGAAAGGAATAGAATAGGAAGATATAAAAACAAGATAAAATGAAAAGACAAATGAAAGAAAGGATAAAAAGAAAGAAACAAAAACAAAATGAGGAAGCAGAAGAAAGAAAGGAGAGGAAAGGGAGGAGATGAAAATGGAGATAAAATGAAATAAAGGAAATAATGAAGCTGAAAGGGAAGATAAAAAAATAATAGAAATATGATAGAGGAAAGAAATGAAGAAAAAAAGGAAAATGCAAAACTAGAGAAGAAAAAAAACCCCAGTTGATAAGAGAAGAAATCAGAATGATATAAGATGCTGATAAAAGATATAAAAGAGAATAAAGAAATAGCAAAGGAAAGGATATAATTACCATAGAGTAGATAAAAAAGGTAGATAAGAAAAATATGGAGGTAAAGGACTTGAAGGAGGAGGAGAGAAGAAGAAAAAGAAGGTGAGATGTCGAGAAAAAGAGGAATGAAAAAAGAAGTAGATGGGAAAGGAAGAAAAAGGAATATAAAAGAAAGAAAATATAGAGGAGATAAAAAAAGTAAGAAGGAAGGGAATAGAAGGTTATGACGTGTTGCGAAAGGAGGAATAAGGAGAGAAAAGCGATAAAGGAGAAAGAGGAGGAATGGAGAAAGAAATAGATGGAAAAGGAAGAAAAAGGAATATAAAAGAAAGGAAATCTAGAGGAGATAAAAAAAGTAGGAAGAAGGAAGGAGGAATAAGTAGAGAAACCGATAAAGGAGGAAGAGGAGGAATGGAGAAAGGATTGAATGGAAGAGGAAGAAAAAGGAATATAAAAGAAAGGAGATATAGAGAAGATAAAAAAAGTAGGAAGAAGGAAGGAGGAATAAGTAGAGAAACCGATAAAGGAGGAAGAGGAGGAATGGAGAAAGGAGTGAATGGAAGAGGAAGAAAGATTAACACAAAAGAAAGGAAATATAGAGGAGACAAAAAAAATAGAAAGAAGGAAGGAAGTAGAGAGTTATGACGTAATGCGAAAGGAGGAATAAGGAGAGAAATTGATAAAGGAGGAAGAGGAGGAGAGGGTATGATCAGACTTAAAGGAGTATTACACTTAAAACTTCAAAGGGACGGAAGAAAGGTCGTTAATCCTACTACTTATATCATAACTCCACTTAGAGCCTTAAATAATGGCTTGATCCACTCTGTGTGTGTGTGTGTGTGTGTGTGTGTGTGTGTGTGTGTGTGTGTGTGTGTGTGTGTGTGTGTGTGTGTGTTTCATTATGATTTACGACTCACCACCCTTTAAATCTTACACACACACACACACACACACACACACACACACACACACACACACACACACACACACACACACGTACATTCATCAAGCCTCCCTTCCCTATATATCACTAGACTTTCCCTTCCTGAACTTTGCTAAACGGATTTTTTATTTTTTTCATTTTATCTATTTCTCTCTGTTTCCTGAGTCCTTCCTCTCGTCTCCCCTTGCTTCCTTTCATTCTTCCTTCCTTCTTTCCTTTCCTTCTTCTTGTTTGTTTTTTCTATGTCTATTCTTCTTTATGTTTTTCTAATCCTTTTTCGTCTTTCGTTTCTTCCATATATTCTTTTTTATTTTTTTATTTATTTTCTTATGCCTCTCAAGTTCTTCCTAAGCTTATTTTCTTCCTTATTTTCTAATCTGTTTTCCTTTATTACTTTTTCTTATGTCTTCTAAATCCTTCCTCTTATTTCCCATCTTTAATACATCCTTTCTTCTCTTCTTATTTGTTTTCTATTATCTACTCTTCCTTAATTAAGATTTTGGAAGTAAACGAGCCAGGTAGGACGCGTAGCAATGGTTTTAAGTTAGACAAATTCAGATTCAACAAAGACATAGGCAAGAACTGATTCACCAATAGAGTGGTGGACGAATGGATCAGGCCTAGGAGCCATGTTGTGGGTGCCAATACCATAGATACATTCAAGAGGAGGTTAGATAAAGCCATGGATGGTGAGGTAAGGTGGGGTTGAGCGTACAGGAGCTGCCTTGTATTACGTTCACATATACCTCTTCCGCCTTGTCTCACAGCTTAGCGGATTCCTAGTGTTAATCATCATCACATCGGCTTATGGTACATCTATCTTTGCTATCTTATTACATGTTCTTCCCTTACACCTAACCTAACCTAACCTAACCTAACGTCCTTCCTTTAGATCTAACCTAACCTAACCTAACCTAACCTAACCTAACCTAACCTAACCTAACCTAACCTAACCTAACCTAACCCCCTTCCTATCTAACTGCCTTCTCTACTTCACCTCCATCACACGAGCGTATCAGGTTCTTGGAAGGGGATAATATGCTCTTCCGTTTATCACATCCTCTTACGGTAATGTGGATTTAGTATACTCGCTACCTGTCTACTCCTTTTTACCCCTTGTATTACCTGTCCTCTTAACCTGTACCTCCTTTTTATGTCTTCTCACCTGTCTTCTTTACCTGGGTCTCCATTTTGCCTCTCTTCTCACCTGTCTGCTTTACCTGGGTCTCCATTATCCTTTATCGTGTTTACCTGGTTCTTGGTACTGGTTTAAGGTTCCGCTCCTACAGTTTTGTATTCTCCCGTTTCTTTCTATATATTCCTCTCTTTACTTCTCTTACTTTTTCCCTCCTCTATTTATTTTTCTTCCTCTTCTATTCCTTTTTTTCTATGTCTTTTATCTATCCCTCTCTTTACTTTTCTCTTTTTTTTCCGGTAGCTAACGACCTTGAGGCTTCTCTGTCTTAACTACTCTTTTTCTCTCCTCTATTTTTTCTTTTCTTTTTCTATTCCTTTCTTTGTTTTTTTTTATCTATTCCAATCTTTACTTGTCTTTTTTCAGTGGCAAACGTCCTTCAACTCTCTCCTTTTACGTTCTTTAGCTTCCTTTTCTTTTGTAACTTCTTTTTTATCTCCTCTATTTATATCTTTTCCTCTTCTATTCCTTTCTTCATCTGTCTTTTCTCTATTCCTCTCTTTACTTCTCTTCTTTCAGTAGCTAACATCCTTCAACTCTCTCCTAATACATTCTTTACCTTCCTTATTCTTTGTAACTTCT
>NC_066578.1:3873183-3878183 GCF_024679095.1 Eriocheir sinensis | reverse complement strand
AGCAACCTCAGCGATGACATATTTAGCATTAACAACAATAAAAACAATTACCAGAAAAGAAAAACATCAAAAACATTAATAACATCAACAGTAAAGACACTAACAGCCATAACACTCAAAACAACAACCTTATTTTTTTGTCTGAATTTCATCATCTGTACGACGCCCATTCGAAAGAGGGACATCAAAACACCTTTGGAATTATATCAGATCTATTGAATGTCTTTTTTGGCTCCTTCCTAAACATTAATAACATCAACAGTAATGACACTAACAGCCATAACACTTAAAACAACAACCTTATTTTTTTGTCTGAATTTCATCATCTGTACGACGCCCATTCGAAAGACGAGCTTCAAGACACCTTTGGAATTATATCAAATCTCATGAATGTCTTTTTGGGTTCTTCCTCTGTGTCGTTATGTTAAGGGAGAGACGTGTTTCCTCTTTTCTTTATTTTTTACAACATAGGAAACAGCTCAAGGGCACACACAAAAAAAGGAAACAATAATAAAAAAAAGCCCGCTACTCGCTGCTCCTAAAACGAATCCAAAGAGGTGGCCGAAAGAGAGGTCAGTTTCGGGAGGAGAGGCGTCAAGATACCCTCCACAGGAACGCTACGGTCATATGAGCAACACGAAGAGAAAAAGCATAATGTCTCTTTTTAACTTCTCCCTTTGTCCTGTTTTCACATTGTATCGCGTTTGTACGGTCTAATTATTTCGCGATTGATCTCTCATGTTCCACCATAACAACAACAACGGCAACTAGAAAAAGCAATAACAGTTGGATTATCAAAAGCAATCATGTATTTTCTCTTCTTCCTCCGTCTCCTATATTCAACCAGCATCGCGTTTTCTGCTCTTTTATCATCTCATTTCACAGTCAGTCTCTACACTAGCACTAACAAGAAGCATTTAACAACAGCAATAACAAAAGGAATAACAACACAGCCGTTTTATTCTCAGCTAATGGAAAAATGCTTCGTTTGCTCTGTTCTATAATCTTAGCCATCAAACCAAGAACATCAATGAACCTCAGCGACGAGACCACCAGTAACACCAGGAATAGCAAAATCTGTCCCCTAATGCAACGCTCTTCTCTACCTACTCACAGTCATGGGAGTATAGTGATTTGTTTGCTCTCTTTTATGTATTATTTCATCGCTCTATTGATCTCATATGAACCGGTAACCCAACCCAACAGCAAGACCAGTAACACCAGAAATAGCAAAATCTGTTCCCTAATACAACGCTTTCCTCTACTCACAGTCATTGGAGAAGTGCTTTGTTTGCTCTATTATTTCATGAGAACCATTTAACACAACCCAACAGCAAGACCAGTAACACCAGAAATAGCAAAATCTGTCCCCTAATACAACGCTCTCCTCTACTCACAGTCATTGGAGTATAGTGCTTTGTTTGCTCTGTTTTCCGTGTTATTTCATGAGAACCATTTAACACAACCCAACAGCAAGACCAGTAACACCAGCAGCAGCCAAATCAGTCACAATACAATGTTCTCTTCTACTCACAGCTCATGTCCAGGGTGACGGTGGCGGCGACGGGCACGGAGAGGTTGGAGTTAGAAGCCTGGCAGGTGAGAACGCGGTACAGGTAGTTCCGCGTGAGGGAGGGCAGGTGCAGGGTGTTGCTGGTGATCTCGCCGCGACGCACCTCCACCACGTCGTCCAGTAGCTTCTCCTCAAAGAACCACGACAGCTTGGGACGAGGGCGGCCTGTAGAGGATGGGATAGAGGGTGGTTAGTTAGTGTGTGTATGGGTGAGGGGGGCAAGGGTACGTGGGTGGTGGGTTGGGGAGTGTACGTGTGTGTGTGGGTATAGGTGTGTGTGGGGGGGGGTGTAGGTGTGTGTGTGTGGGTGTGTGTTGGGTTGTAAAATTCCCGGGAATTTTAAACTGGGAAACTTTCCATGGGAATTTTGGGAATTTTCGGGAACTTGGAGAGTTGAGAAAAATTACAAGCTTCCCTATGGCGCCTCTGGGCTTGTTTTTTTTTAGGCTAAGGTTATTGTTGCCTCTTTACACTTCATTTTTAGGGGACGCAGACAGGATTGTTTAACGCCTATTGACGCTAATCTAACAAAACCCCAAACAATTACTATTGGATTTGACTCAGAAAATTCATCTCCGCCTCCTTACTAATGAGACTTCCTATTCAACAAAGTGAGGCCATCCTTTGTTGGTTTATACTATTAGGTACTGGCTATCATGTGTTTGAAGATACCCTAAACTTAACCTAACCTAACCTAACAAAACCCCAAACAGTTACTATAGGTCATGACTCAGAAAATTCCTATTTGCTTCCTTACTAATGAGACTTTCTATACAACAAAGTGAGGTCATCCTTTATTGATTTATACCATTAGGTACTGGCTATCACGTGTTTGAAGATGTGAGGTCATCCTTTGTTGATTTATACCATTAGGTACTGGCTATCACGTGTTTGAAGATACCCTAAACTTAACGTAACTTAACCTAACCTAACACAATCCCAAACAGTTACTATAGGTCTTGACTCAGAAAATTCATGTATGCTGCCTTTGAGTATTGAGTATTGACTTTCTATATAACAAAGTGAGGTCATTTTTTGTTGATTTATGCCATAATGTTCTGGCTATCATGTATTTGAAGATACCCTAAACTTAACCTAACCTAACTAAACCTCAAACAGTTACTATAGGTTTTGACTCAGAAAATTCATATATGCTTCCCTACTAATGAGACTTTCTATACAACAAAGCGAGGCCATTCTTTGCTGATTTATGCCATAAGGTGCTGGCTATCATGTGTTTGAAGATACCCTAAACTTAACCTAACCTAAACTAACAAAACCCAAAACAGTTACTATAGGTCTTGACTCAGAAAATTCATATATGATTCCTTGCTAATGAGACTTTCTATACAACAAAGTGAGGTCATTCGTTGTTGATTTATACCATAAGGTGCTGACAATCATGTGTTTGAAGATACCCAAAACTTAACCTACCCTAACCTAATTTAACAAAACCCAAAACAGTTACTATAGGTCTTGACTCAGAAAATTCATATATGATTCCTTGCTAATGAGACTTTCTACACAACAAAGTGAGGTCATTCCTTGTTGATCTATTCCATAAGATGCTGGCAATCATGTCTTTGAAGATTCCCCTAACTTAACTTAACCTAACCTAGCCTAACAAAACCCCAAACAGTTACTATAGGTCTTGACTCAGAAAATTCATATATGCTTCCCTACTAATGAGACTTTCTATACAACAAAGTGAGGTCATTCCTTGTTGATTTATACCATAAGATGCTGGCAATCATGTGTTTGAAGATACCCTAAACTTAACCTAACCTAACCTAACAAAATCTCAGTCACTATAGGTTTTGACTCAGAAAATTCGTTTATGCTTCCTTACTAACGAGACTTTCTGTACAATTAAGTGAGGCTGTTTTTTGTTGATTTATACCATAGGTTGCTGGCTATCATGTGTTTGAAGATACCCCAAACTTAACCTAACCTAACCTAACAAAACCTCAAACAGTTGCTCAGAGAATTCGTTTATGGTTCTTTACTAATGAGACTTTCTGTACAACAAAGTGAGGCTGTTTTTTGTTGATATATACCATAGGTTGCTGGCTATCGTATATTTAAAGATACCTTAAGCTTAATCAAATAATAATAAATAAGTAATAATAATAATAATAATAATATAAATAATAATAATAATAATAGTAATAATAATACTATGAATAACCAAATAGAACAAAAGACACAAACACTGTATCCCTTTCTTGTATTTATCATCATTTATTCACAACAAAATTTCCTCCCTGACAAGATCGTTCCCGGCGCTTCCCTTAGGGCCGGGCTAATACTTGGGGCGGGCCGCGGGGTATTGGCAAAGAAGTGATCCCGCGCAGCTTTAGAGTCGATTTCACAGTCCAACACAGTGTCTTCGTAACAGCCCGAACCAAACTATAGAATCCCATACAATCCAAAACGGGGAGGTCTTTAATGCCACACTAAATACACAAGGCTTTTCCTGTACAGTTTCATCAAATTTGTGAACTTAAATATAAACACCAGACACTATACAAGGAAATTTCGAAGGCTCTGGTATTGGTTTGGGAGCTTACTAACCCGTCATGGGGAACTGTGAAACTGGCCCTTAATGTTTGTCTGTGCCGCGAGGAATTATCGTGTTGGCCCGAGGCGGTGGAGACGGTGGCGGTAGAGGCGAAGGGGGTCCATGAAATAAGGGTGGGGGAGGTCGTGTGAGTGTTGGTTGATGTCTACTACTGCTGTCTACTACTTCTACTACTACCACTACTGCTACTACTATTTTTACTACTGCCTCAATTACTGCTATTTTTCCGCCTCTTCCTTCTCCTCCTCCTCCTTCTCCTTCTTCTCCTCCTACTCCTCCTGCTCCTCCTCCTCCTCCTCCTCCTCCTCATCATCATCATCATCCTCTTTTTCCTTCTCCTCCTCCTCCTCCTCATACTACTACTACTACTACTACTACTACTACTACTACTACTACGAAAGGAGTTGTAGTAATTGCAGGAGTATCGTTATTATTTTTACTTGATTTTCGTGATTGCCAATAACATCACTTAACTTTCATTATTGTTATCATCATTATTGTTTTCGTTATTCTTTTTCTTATTATCATCACTAATATTGTCCTGCTAGAGTGACATTTCAAGCAGCAACATTGGGGAGTGCCGGCAGCGATACTGAGGGTGAGAGTTCGGCAGTTGGTAATAATGCTGTTAACATTCTCGCGTGTGCGGCAACAATTGGTGCCTGGATTATCGAGGACACTGCTGCTCCCCTCGTGTGGAAACGGTCCGGGAGGAAGGGAAAGCGAGAACCTCAGGCATTTTTTTTTTTTTTTACGTCGTTGCCTGTTGCGCCGGTAGGCATCTTCCTGGTGGGGCCTGATGGTCGGCCCAAGGCTTCTTCCTGGTGGGGCCTGATGGTCGGCCCA
>NC_066578.1:3863183-3868183 GCF_024679095.1 Eriocheir sinensis | reverse complement strand
AGGAAGAAGAGGAGATAGATAGAGAAATAGGAAGAGGAGGAGGAGGAGGAGGAGGAGGAGAAGGCAGTGTTGTTGATGAGGGAAGGAGAGGAAAATAATAAAAAACAAGAGCAAGGGGAAGAAAGGAAGAGGAAGAAAAGAAGATAGACAGAGGAATAGGAAGAGGAGGAGGAGGAGGAGGAGGAGGAGGAGGAGGTAGTGGTAGTGTTAGTGGTAGTGGTTACTTATACTTTACCGACACTGCATTTTGACGCACTCGAACTTGTAAACTAAATCAAACTGTGCCTTGGATCATAACTAAGGTCTGTTGCGAATAGGGTACTGTTGGACTTGCGTGGAAGCGATCATTTACGAACTCGTGTGGCGGTGTCGGAGCAAACGTTTGTGAATTAAATCAAACTGAGCTGTGGATTGTAACTGCGGTCTGTCGTGTATGTTGTAGTGGTGAATTTGTGAGCAGGGCATATACAGAGCCATGTGGTGGAGGAGGAGGAGTAGACATTTGTGAACTGTATCAAACTGAGCGGTGGAGTACAGTATATTGTGAATGGTGTTGTGTTAAATTTACGAGGAAGCGATCATACTCAAAGCTACGTGGAGGAAGAGGAGGAGGAGGAGGAGGAGGAGGAGGAGAAGGAGTAGGAGTAGGAGGAGGAGGAGGAGGAGGAGAAGGAGGAGGAGGTGGAGGAGGAGAAGGAGGAGGAGGAGGAGGAGGAGGAGAAGGAGGAGCAAACATATATATTTTTCTCCACATGCAAACGACAAAAAACATCATTACATCATCGAATATCAACCATTCACGTTTTTCGTTAACTAAATAACAAGTAAATAACAAATAAATAAAGCAAATACAAGTAAATAACATGTAAATACTCTGCAAAAACCGATTTACGAATGTTTGCTGACTTTTCCTAAATTTTCTGCAATGATAGAAATCCACGGTACTTTCTTTCGTGCGTAAACAGAACCGTGATTACGTACCGGCATCGAGTACCGCAACACGGGTAGATGATTCCAGTGATTGCTTCAGGTGCGTTAAGCCAGGTCCTACAGGTAAGCCGTGATATGTACTGAGCACGTGCTAATATGTCCGTCTCCGCGCCAATTATGCTCATGACCCTTGCCTGAGCACTCCACTGATGGCGCTGTGTTGATATCGACGAGGAGTGGGTGGCGGCTAACAGGATAACGCTCTTGTAAAGCCTCTGTACATTTTATATTTGAATACCTGGTACGCTCAATCTCTTCTCTCGCGAGGTGACCGGAGTTTATTTCAATAACTACATTATATATATACAAATTCTTTATATATAACGCTTAGCCTCAGACCTTACTATTATTTCCGACTGGGGCAAGAAGAACCTGGTGTCCTTCAACGCCTCAAAAACACAGTTTCTCCACCTATCCACTCGACACAATCTTCCAAACAACTATCCCCTATTCTTTGACAACACCCAGCTATCACCTTCCTCAACACTAAACATCCTCGGTCTATCCTTAACTCAAAATCTCAACTGGAAACTTCATATCTCATCTCTTACTAAATCAGCTTCCTCGAGGCTGGGCGTTCTGTACCGTCTCCGCCAGTTCTTCTTCCCTGCACAGTTGCTGTCCATATACAGGGGCCTTGTCCGCCCTCGTATGGAGTATGCATCTCATGTGTGGGGGAGCTCCACTCACACAGATCTTCTGGACAGAGTGGAGGCTAAGGCTCTTCGTCTCATCAGCTCTCCTCCTCATACTGATAGTCTTCTACCTCTTAAATTCCGCCGCAATGTTGCCTCTCTTTCTATCTTCTATCGATATTTCCACGCTGACTGCTCTTCTGAACTTGCTAACTGCATGCCTCCCCCCCTCCCGCGGCCCCGCTGCACTCGACTTTCTACTCATGGTCATCCCTATACTGTCCAAACCCCTTATGCAAGAGTTAACCAGCATCTTCCCTCTTTCATCCCTCACGCTGGTAAACTCTGGAACCATCTTCCTTCATCTGTATTTCCTCCGTCCTACGACTTGAACTCTTTCAAGAGGAGGGGATCAGGACATATCTCCTCCTGTATTTGATCTTGCTGGCCACCTCTTTGTTTCTTTTTAGAGCGGGCTTTTTTATTATTGTTTTCTTTTTTTGGGGGCCCTTGAGCTGCTTCCTTTGTTGTAAAAAAAAAAAAAAAGGATCAACTCGTATTTTTTTTTTTACAACAAAGGAGACAGCTCAAGGGCACACACAAAAATGAAACAATAATAAAAAAGCCCGCTACTCGCTGCTCCTATACAAAAAAGAATCAAAAGAGGAGGCCGAAAGAGAGGTCAATTTCGGGAGGAGAGGTGCCAGTAAATCAGCTATACGTATATATTTGAAATCTATACATTCTTTTTTTATATAGCAAGTGAGGCAGCGAAAATTGAAAGGCTCTCACTACTGTACTCTACCATAACACAAAACTCTACCATGGAAGATCAATGAAGGTTGCAACACGCTACAAATTCGTTACATATCGGTTCAGGGTCAACTTGTATATATTTGAAATCTACTCATTCTTTTTTTTTTATAGCAAGGGAGGCAGCGAAAATTGAAAGGCTCTCACTACTGTACTCTACCATAACACAAAACTCTAGCGAGGAAGATCAATGAAGGCTGCAACACACTCAAACTCGTTGCATATCGGTTCAGGGTCAACTTGTATATATGTTTGAAATCTACACATTCTTTTTGTATATAGCAAGGGAGGCAGCAAAATTGAAAGGCTCTCATTACAGTACTTTACCATAACACTAAACTCTAGCAAGGAAGATCAATGAAGGTTGCAACACACTCAAACTCGTTACATATTGGTTCAGGGTCAACTTGTATATATTTGAAATCTACACATTCTTTTTTATATAGCAAGGGAGGCAGCAAAATTGAAAGGCTCTCATTACAGTACTTTACCATAACACTAAACTCTAGCAAGGAAGATCAGTGAAGGCTGCAACATGGGTTCTTGGTAAAGCTTGAAGCAGAGTCGAATGTTCCCGGCACAGCGCACGCCAGCGACAGACAACACAGGGAGAGAGAAAGAAGTTTGCTAATAATACCCTGCGTCAAGATGAATGATATTGAGTCAGTGAGTGAGTGAGAGAGTGAGTGAGTTAGTGTTTCCAGGGAGTAACCGACGCAGCGAAGACCTCTATACTCACTTTTTTTCTGGTTTTGCTAATGAATGAAGTTTACAGTTTTCTTAGATCAAATTAGTGTTGTTCTTTAATCGTTTTTTTTCTCTCTTCATATTTTCTGTTGCCTTTACATATTAACATTTTCCATCTAACAGGGTAATGTGATTTAGTCTTTTTGTTGTTCAGATAAAACTAGATAAATAGAAGTGGATTTTACGAAAGCAATCAATGTTTCTCAGGCTTACAAAATTGTTTATCAAGTGATTTGGAATTATAAAAGGGTGAAATTGGATAAGCGGAAGTAAAGGAATTTAGGGGAGGTAAGGGAATGGAAGGGAATGTAAGGAAAGGAAAGGAAGGGAAAGGAAGGGAAGGGAAGAGGAGGGAAGGGTAGGGAAACGAAGGTAAGGAAAGGAAAGGGAAAAAAGGAAAGTAGAATAAATAGGAAAGGAAAGGGAGAAAAATGAAATGAAAGAGAGGAAAGGAAGGGTAGAGAAGGGAAATGAGAAAGAAAAGGAAAGGAGAGGAAAGTAAAGGTAATGGAAAAAAATAAAAAGAAAGGAAAGGAAGACAAAATTGAAGGGAAGGAAAGGGAAGGAAAGGGAATGGAGAGGAGGGGAAAGAAAAGAAAAATAAGAGGAATGAGAGATGTGTCGCGATGTCAACTTTCAGCCTAAAATGTGAAGAAAAAAAAAAATCCCGCCAAACCCGTCAAATAAAAATGTGTATCCAAAAAAAAAGACAGGAAAAGGCGGTAAAGTTTTTTTTTTTTCGATTCCAGGAAAATATGCGTTGAAACATTTAATTGGTATTGACGATCTGGGAAGCGAAATGAGTCTCTCTCTCTCTCTAATTAAGTGCTGGTCTCTACTTTGACACGTAAAACATTCCTGGCCACACACACCTGTCAGACAGACCCACCTGCCGCTCACCTGCCAGACGAGGAGGAGGAGGAGGAGGAGGAGGAGGAGATAGTGATAATTGTAATAGTTGAGGTAGGAGAAAAGAAGAACAAGAAGAGAAAGAAAGGAAGAGACAGGAAGAGCAAGATGAAGAGGAGGAGGAGAGAAAGGAGTAGGAGGAGGAGGAGGAGGAGGAGGAGGAGAAGGAGGAGGTCAAGTGACATCCGTGGTAATAATAGAAATTGTGTTGTAAGTTGACAGTGGTGGGAGAGAGTGAAGACCTAGGCGGGTTGAGGTAATAAGCTTGTGGTGTGCTGGGAGACTTAGTTGGTATTAAGACACTATCGCTTCTCACATTAACAATTTCTAAAGGTCAAAGAGGGGGTCAGTCGAGTTCTAATGAGTGTTTCCTTAGGTTCATGGTACAGAAGAAGGGTCAAACTAACACCAGGGTCACAAAACTACTCCTGGAAATACCCACAACTCCTACGAAAGCCTTGTCAAATATGTGTTTTTAGGCGGCGAAATGTCTGGTAATGCGACCCTTAGAGGCCTGAGGTGCTAAGTGGCGGCATGAAGGAAGGAAAGAAGGAAGGGAATTTATACACAGAGCAGGGAAGGAGAAAGTGTTGATGTTTTGCAATTAAAGAAAGGTAAACCGTTGAACTCTTGTGCATTGAGGAACAAATTGAGTTGAGAAGGAGGAAGGAAAGAACATGGAGAACGAAAAACCACTGAGGAACATGGAGGAAGAAAGTGGAGGAGAGAGAAAGTGAGAAAGTGGTCAAGAACGAAAGTGAAAGAGAATGAACTAGTAGGAAAGAAAGACGCAAAATATTATATACTGAGAGAAGGGAAAGTTGTGTGGAGGTTATGATTTATATATTAGAAACGTAACTTATATATTTTGGAACGTGGAGGAATGAATGAAATGAGAGGTCTTGG
>NC_066578.1:3838183-3858183 GCF_024679095.1 Eriocheir sinensis | reverse complement strand
CATTCCCTCCACTCCTTTCTCTCTCTTTCTCTCCTCTTATACTACCTCAATTATCCTCTCTCCTCCTTCCCTCCCTTCTTTATCCTTCTCTCCCTTCCCCTCTCCCAAGCGTTCACAGTGCCGCCAAATTCGCATTACACACACGACCGGGTTTTTGGCTAATGGTCTAATGCATTTTCTTTAGGTTACAAATTTTCCCGGGCCGTTTTCCATATTTTGGGCCGCTGTTTATATGAATGATATTATTATTATTATTATTTTCGTTATTGTTATTATTGGTGTTATTGCTAGTGTTGTTGTTGTGGTGGTTATTGTGTTTTGTGGGTATGTTTTATTTTGTTTTCATTATTTATTTTTTTGGTTTTTGTTCCTCTTTTTATTCATATGCTTTACTTTAACATTCCCTTGCGTTCATGTACAGTCATTCATGCATGTATTTTATTTATGTATATCTGTTTTTTTAATTTATTCCTCTTATTTATTCATATGCATCCCCTTTCCTTCCCTTTCTTTCCTTTCCTTTCCTTTCCTTTCCTTTCCTTTCCTTTCCCTTCCCCTCCCTTCCCTTCCTTTCCCTTCCCTTTCCTTCTGTTTCCTTTCCTTTTCTTTTCTTTCCTTTCCTTCCCTTACCTTTCCTTCCACTCCTTTCTTTTTCTTTCCTTTCTCCTCCTTTCCCTTCCCTTCCCTTCCCTTCCCTTCCCTTCCCTTCCCTTCACTTCCCTTTCCTTTCTTTTTCTTTCCCTTCCCTTCCCTTCCCTTCCCTTCCCTTATCATACATTCCATTACCTTCCTTTATATTCTTTTAAATTCGGACGCTAAAAAGATAATTACATTTAACTTGAATTCCACACGGCTGCTGCTTCTTGTAAATTAGTGAAAAAAAAAAAATATTACATGCGTTGATATTTTTTGCATGTGTTCTAAAATGGTGTAAAATTATCCATGCCTAGTTTTATTATTATTTCTTATTTTTATTTTTGAATATAATACAGACCCCAACATAGATCTATTTAGACGTTGAATTCTTTTTTTTTTTTTTCCTGTCAATCACACTGACATACGTAGATCTGTTTTCCTGACGAATTTGAATATATATGTTTGGGCAATATAACTTAACATCTTTTTTTGTCATATTTTTCGTTTTCTCTTTTTTCCTTTTTTCATTTATTTTATTTTCACAAACTGACACTAATCTATTTAACCGGCGATTTCGAATATATATGTTTTGACAATTTAACTTTTTTTTGATTTTGGTTTATTGTTTTTTTCATTTATCCCTTTTTTTCCTTTTTTTTTCTTTATTTTTTTTTTTTTGCATATATTATTTACGCTGACATAGATCTATTTAACCGCTAAATTAGAATATATACTTTTATTTTTACAGTTTAACTTTTCTTCAATTTTGGTTTATTATTTTTTTTCCTTTTCGTTATTTTTTTTGCATATGTTATTTATACTGACATAGATCTCTTTAACCGACAAATTAGAATATATACTTTTTTATTTTACAATTTAACTTTTCTTCAATTTTGGCTTATTATTATTTTTTTTTTTTTCGTTTTCTTCATTTTTTTGCATATGTTATTCACACCATGATAGACTTCTTTAACCGGCAAATTAGAATATATCCTTTTTTTCAACAATTCAACTTCTCAATTAAGCTTTCATTTTCTCTTTATTTTCTCTTCCTTTATTTTATTATTTTTTCCCCTGCCGTTACCCTCGCAAATTCAGGATCATGGCGGCTCTTACAGTTCCACATTTCCATTACTCCCCCTGCCTGACGCTTGGCCTTGAGATGACTAACTAAAAAAAACAGGTTATGCTGGACGGAGTGGAGTCACGAATCAGGGTTTTAATATTCACGGCCGAGGTTTGTTGTCAGCGAGAGAGCTTCCTGTCTGGCGAGAAGGGGGACAAAACACACACACACACACACACACACACACACACACACACACACACACACACACTCACACACATATACACGCACTATTTTTTTCCATGTTTTTGTTTTTCTGTATCTTCTTTTTCTTTTTTTTCAATCGATTTACCTTTTCTACACAAACATACACACACACACCCACACACCCACACACACACACACACACAAGCACCCGAGTTTAATTATCTCCAAACACGAAAATATTAGAGTTTAACCTACTGTTTGACATGCTGAGCCCCCGTTCCTAGCTTTGCCTCCCCCCCTGTACTCAACCTTACGCGTCTGGGGCCCAATGAGATTAACGCTGTAAGTCACGGTACAAAGGGAAGCAATCTAGCGAAGTGTGATCCGTCTGTCTCTAATCCCTACTCTCTGTGTCTCGCTCTGTGGTCCACCGGCAGCAGGACAACGCTTTTCGCAGATTGAATCACTTTTAGAGCTGAAATTTAGGGTGATCTGGAGTCTTATATCATGGTGACTTCCTTCCTTCCTTCCGCCTGTCCCCGGCCTTGTCTCTTATCGCGTGAAGGAAGGAAGTGTTGCTAATTGAAGGCTCTTGGGATTTGACGCCTGAGAGGGTCATTTTTGTGTTTGGATTTGAGGCCTGATTGTTTTTTTCTTTTTTTTCTTTTTTCATTCTCGTTATTCCCTATTTTTCTTTTTTTTTCATTTTCCTCTTTATTTCTTCTTTTCTTTCCTTTTCTCGTAATTCCTTCTTTCCGTTTTCTTTCCTTTTCGTATTCCGTCATTTCTTATTTTTTTTTATTTTCCTCTTTATTTCTTCTTCTTTCCTTTTTGTCCCTTCTCTCCTAGTTCCTTCTTCTTTCCTTCTATTTTCATTCTCGGTTTTCCCTCTTTAATTTTTTTTCATTTTCTCTTTATTTGTCTTCTTTCCTTTTTTCCTTTTTTTTCATGATTCCTTCTTCTTTCCTTCTCCTTGTTCCTTCTTTCCTTCTTCTTTCCCTTTTCTCCTAATTCCCTCTTCTTTCCTTCTTCTTATTCCTTCTTTCCATATTTCACCTTTTTCTATTTATTTCTTCTTTCCTTCTTTCCTTTTTCTTGTATTTCCTTCTTCTTTCCTTCTCCTTATTTCTTCTTTCTTTATTCTTTCCTTCTTATTTCTTTTTTCATTCCTTATTTTTCCTTATTCCTTCTTTCCTTTTTTCTCTTCTTATACCTTCTTTACTTCTTCTAATTCCTTCTCCTTTCATTCTTTCCTCTCTTTATTTAGTCCCATCTTCTTTTCCTCTTCTTTTCTTATATATATAAAAAAAAACTAAACACTCTTATTTGAAGGCTCTTAACTCTTCTCTCATTCCCTCCACTCCTTTCTCTCTCTTTCTCTCCTCTTATACTGCCTCAATTATCCTCTCTCCTCCTTCCCTCCCTTCTTTATCCTTCTCTCCCTTCCCCTCTCCCAAGCGTTCACAGTGCCGCCAAATTCGCATTACACACACGACTGGGTTTTTAGCTAATGGTCTAATGCATTTTCTTTAGGTTACAAATTTTCCCGGGCCGTTTTCCATATTTTGGGCCGCTGTTTATATGAATGCTATTATTATTGTTATTATTATTATTATTATTATTATTATTATTATTATTATTATTATTATTATTATTATTATTATTATTATTATTATTATTATTATTATTATTATTATTATTATCATTATTGTTATTATTGGTGTTATTATTAGTGTTCTTGTGGTGGTTATTGTGTTTCTTGGGTATATTTTTTTTGTTTTCATTATTTTTTTTTCATCTTTTTGTTCATATGCTTTCCTTTTACATTCCCTTGCGTTCATGTACAGTCATTCATGCATGTATTTTATTTATGTATATCTGTTCTTTAATTTATTCCTCTTTTATTTATATTCATATGCGTCCCCTTTCCTTCCCTTCGCTTTCCTTCCCTTTCCTTTCCTTTTCTTCTCTTTCCTTTTCTTTTCTTTCCTTTCCTTTCCCTTCCCCTCCCTTCCCTTCCCTTCCCTTCCCTTCCCTTTCCTTTCCTTTCCTTTCCTTTCCTTTCCTTTCCTTCCTTCCTTCCTTCCTTCCTTCCTTTCCTTCCTTCCTCCCTTCCCTTCCCTTCCCTTCCCTTTCCTTTCCTTTCCTTTCCTTTCCTTTCCCTTCCTTCCCTTCCCTTCCCTTACCATACATTCCATTACCTTCCCTTATATTCTTTTAAATTCGGACGCTAAAAAGATAATTACATTTAACTTGAATTCCACACGGCTGCTGCTTCTTGTAAATTAGTGAAAAAAAAAAAAAAAACTATTACATGCGTTGATATTTTTTGCATGTGTTCTGAAATCGTGTAAAATTATCCATGCCTAGTTTTATTATTATTTCTTATTTTTATTTTTGAATATAATACAGACCCCAACATAGATCTATTTAGACGTTGAATTCTTTTTTTTTTTTTTTCCTGTCAATCACACTGACATACGTAGATCTGTTTTCCTGACGAATTTGAATATATATGTTTGGGCAATATAACTTAACATCTTTTTTTGTCATATTTTTCGTTTCCTCTTTTTCTTTTTTTCATTTCTTTTCTTTTCACAAACTGACACTAATCTATTTAACCGGCGATTTCGAATATATATGTTTTGACAATTTAACTTTTTTTGGATTTTGGTTTATTGTTTTTTTCATTTATCCCCCTTTTTTTTTCTTTTTTTTTTTGCATATATTATTCACGCTGACATAGATCTATTGAACCGCTAAATTAGAATATATACTTTTTTTTTTACAATTTAACTTTTCTTCAATTTTGGTTTATTTATTTTTTTTCCTTCTCGTTATTTTTTTTGCATATGTTATTTATACTGACATAGATCTCTTTAACCGACAAATTACAATATATACTTTTCTTTTTACAATTTAACTTTTCTTCAATTTTTTTTCTTTTTTTCGTTTTCTATATTTTTTTTTGCATATGTTATTCACACCATGATAGACTTCTTTAACCGGCAAATTAAAACATATCTTTTTTTTAACAATTCAACTTTTCAATTAAGCTTTCATTTTCTCTTTATTTTCTCTTCCTTTATTTTATTATTTTTTCCCCTGCCGTAACCCTCGCAAATTCAGAATCATGGCGGCTCTTACAGTTCCACATTTCCATTACTTCCGCTGCCTGACGCTTGGCCTTGAGATGACTAACTAAAAAAAACAGGTTATGCTGGACGGAGTGGAGTCACGAATCAGGGTTTTAATATTCACGGCTGGCTGAGTTTGTTGTCATGAGAGCTCTCCTGTCTGGCGGGAGGGGGGACAAAACACACACACACACACACACACACACACACACACACACACACACACACACACACACACACACACACGCACACGCACACACACATATACACGCACTATTTTTTTCCATGTTTTTGTTTTTCTGTATCTTCTTTTTCTTTTATTTTCAATCGATTTACCTTTTCTACACAAACATACACACCCACACCCACACACACACACACACACACACACACAGGCACCCGAGTTTAATTATCTCCAAACACGAAAATATTAGAGTTTAACCTACTGTTTGACATGCTGAGCCCCCGTTCCTAGCTTTGCCTCCCCCCCTGTACTCAACCTTACGCGTCTGGGGCCCAATGAGATTAACGCTGTAAGTCACGGTACAAAGGGAAGCAATCTAGCGAAGTGTGATCCGTCTGTCTCTAATCCCTACTCTCTGTGTCTCGCTCTGTGGTCCGCCGGCAGCAGGACAACGCTTTTCGCAGATTGAATCACTTTTAGAGCTGAAATTTAGGGTGATCTGGAGTCTTATATCATGGTGACTTCCTTCCTTCCTTCCTTCCTTCCGCCTGTCCCCGGCCTTGTCTCTTATCGCGTGAAGGAAGGAAGTGTTGCTAATTGAAGGCTCTTGGGATTTGACGCCTGAGAGGGTTATTTTTGTGTTTGGATTTGAGGCCTGATTGTTTTTTTTTCTTTTTTTTCTTTTTTCATTCTCGTTATTCCCTATTTTTCTTTTCTTTTCTCATTTTCCTCTTTATTTCTTCTTTTCTTTTCTTTCCTTTTCTCGTAATTCCTTCTTTCCTTTTTCTTTCCTTCTCGTTATTCCGTCTTTACTTATTTTTTTTCCTCTTTATTTTTCTTCTCTCCTTTTTTTCCCTTCTCTCCTAGTTCCTTCTTCTTTCCTTCTTCTTATTTATTCTTTCCTTCTGTTTTCATTCTCGGTTTTCCCTCTTTAATTTTTTTTCATTTTCTCTTTATTTGTCTTCTTTCCTTTTTTCCTTTTTTTTCATGATTCCTTCTTCTTTCCTTCTCCTTGTTCCTTCTTTCCTTCTTCTTTCCCTTTTCTCCTAATTCCCTCTTCTTTCCTTCTTCTTATTCCTTCTTTCCATATTTTACCTTTTTCTCTTTATTTCGTCTTTCCTTCTTTCCTTTTTCTTTAATTTCCTTCTTCTTTCCTTCTCCTTATTTCTTCTTTCTTTATTCTTTCCTTCTTATTTCTTCCTTCATTTCTTATTTTTCCTTATTCCTTCTTTCCTTTTTTCTCTTCTTATACCTTCTTTACTTCTTCTAATTCCTTCTCCTTTTCTTCTTTCCTTTCCTTACTTATTTCCCCTCTTCTTTTCCTCTTCTTTTCTTATATATATAAAAAAACTAAACACTCTTATTTGAAGGCTCTTAGATTCCTCGCCAGAAACTTCTTTATATCTACACTTGAAGCCTCATTCTTTCTTCTCTTTTTCCTCATTCCCTCTCCTACTTTTTCCTTCCCCTTCCCTTCTCCTTTTGATATATCTAATAAAAAAGCGTTCCTAGTAATTGACGGCTCTTAGTTTTGACGCTAGAGTGGTCTTCGTTCCTACACTCAAAGGCTCATTTTCCCCTTTTTTTTTGTGTGTGTGTGTGTGGAGGGAAGAGGAGAGGAAGAGGTCAACAGGGAGGGCAAGGGAGGAAAGGGAAAGAGATGGAAGGGGACAATTTTGAGGGAAGGCAGGGAAGTAGAGGGAAGGAGTGGGGAGGAAAGAGGGGAAAGGAGGGGTGGATAGGAGAGGGAAGGAGTCTGGTCCCTCTGCCTGTACTCCGCGTGGTCTGAGGCGTTGACAGGCTGCAGCACAGGAGGCCAGGCAGGTCGAGGTCATGTCAAGTAAGCGCAGCCCCAGCATGTCTATCCGTCCAGACAACACCCTTCAATGAGCCCGTTCCGCCCGTCGATGCTGAGGAGAGAAGAGGAACACATACTGGTTTACAAAGAAGAACGGGAAAGGAAATAGGTTACCTTCTGGTGTCTAGTATATGTGAAGATAGAAGCCAAACCTTGGGAGGAAAGCAATGCAGGAAGAGATAGAAAGAGAAGTGAAGGGAGGAGGTGAAAGATGAGAAAGTAGGAGGTGAAAGGAAGACGAAGAAGGTAAGGGAAGTGAGTAAAGGTTGGACTTGAAGGAGGAAAGGATGGAGATAGACCGAGTAATGTTGTAATGAAGAAGACAGCGAAAAAGATAGAAGTAGGAGTGAAGGAGACTAAATAAGAGGAGGAAAGATTAGGTGAGAAGTAAAAGAATTAACACTTTGATGACGAAACAGAGTAGAGAGGGAGAGAGAAAGAAAGTAGATTGAACTATAAGTGAAGGATAGAAAATAGAAAGAGGAAGAGGAAAGATCAGTTAAGAAATAAAAGAAGAAAAAGAAAAAAAGAAGGAAAAGGTTATAGAGAGAAAGAGAAAGAAGGGAGGGTGTGTTATAAGGTTGATGACAGTAGAGATTGAACTATAAGTGAAGGATAGAAAATAGAAAGAGGAAGAGGAAAGATGAGTTAAGAAATAAAAGAAGAAAAGAAGAAAAAGAAGGAAAAGGTTATAGAGAGAAAGAGAAAGAAGGGAGGGTGTGTTAGAAGGTTGATGACAGTAGAGAACATAAGAACATAAGAACATAAGAACGCAGGAGTCTGCAAGAGGCCGGTAGGCCTGTACGAGGCAGCTCCTTTGACCCTAAGCTCCCGTGTATCTAACCCCACCTAATATCGCTGTCCATGAATTTATCTAGTCTGACTTTTTGAATACGACAATTGTGTTGGCACTCACCACATAAACTGCTAAGCCTATTCACTCATCCACCACCTATTAGTAAACCAATTTTGCCTATGTCCCTGTTGAATCTGAATTTATCAGTTTTAAACCCGATTACTTCGTGTCCTACCCGGTTCTCTTACCAACAAAACCTTATGAATGTCTCCCCTTATTAAAAGCCCTATCCATCCATTTATAAACCTCGATCATGTCTCCACACACCTTCGCCTTTCTGCAGAATGCAAGTTTAACTGTTTGAGATCTTTCCTCATGTGGCAAGTTCTCAACCCCTGAATCATCTTTTAGTCATCACTCCTCTGCACCGATTCTAACATTTTGATATCCATTCTATAGTAGGGTGACCAGAGGCCTTGAACCGCATAGTCCAAGATGAGGTCTAACTAATGCTAAATATAGTTTGAGGAAGACTTTGGGGCTTCTGTTGCTTACGCTCTTGAAATAAGAATCCCAGTACCCTATTAGCTCGATTTCTAAGCAAATACATTGTGCCCTATGGACGGAATCAGAGCTCACTGAGACCTAAATCCTCTCGCGCTTTTAGACCTACTTATGAGGAAGTGTCATTTTAAAGCAATAGTTATGTGAGGGGTTGTTCCTACTCAGAATACGAACTCCACATCTGCCATTTATCAACCTGATCATCATAATCTGTTGAGTTCACAGCAGAGAATACTAGCGTCCTGATCAAACTCAATTACTCTACCGATCTTCGGCGTATCATCTGGAGAATTTACTAACATCACTACTAATTAACCTACAAGTGCATTGATGCATAAAATAATAAACAAAAGGTGGACAATACCAGGAATTGTGGGACCCCACTCGTAACACATCCCCAGTCAAGATCTTTTACCATTGATTTGCACTCTTGCTTCCTATTGCTAAGCCACGCCTTGACAGTTCAAAACTTTACCCTCTACTCCGTGTGAGCCTGTAATTTAAGCAACAGTCGTTGGTGAGGAACTTTGTCAAACGCTTTACTAAAAATCAAGATGAATTACATCATAATTTTTCATCTCTGTCAACCGCCTCAAATACTTTGTGCCAGTAGAAGGACAAAAGAGATTGGTGAGGCATGACCTACCTTTTGAACCCATGCTGCGAGTCGTGAATTAAGCTATGTTTCTCTAAATGCTCCCGAATGTTCCCTGGCTATTATGGACTCCAGCATCTTCCCTATAACCGATGTTAAGCTAATTGGGCGATAGTTTGAAGCAACTGAGCCTGTCCCCTTTTTAAAATCGGCGTCACATTAGCTACTTTCCCATAAAAAATCGGCAAAGCATAGCCAGTATTAACGACATCTTAAAGATGTCGGTTAGTGGGAATCACTGATTATATCACCTAAGCTCCTTTAATGCCCTCAGGGAAATATCCCGTCAGGACCTGGCGACTTGTTCTTCAAAGCTTATCTATCTCATCCTGAACGCTGCTTGCCTGGTAATGATTATATCCCTCAATTTATCGCCATCCCGCCCTCATTACACCTGAACTCTTTCAGTATAGTCGTTTCCCGATCCTCCTGTGAATACTGGAAAGAAAGGAAGTAGTCGTTCAACAATGTGCTCATATTTTTCGTAATTTTTCTACTAAGCTCCCCTGTGTTTGATTTCAGCGGTCCAATTTTTTCTCCCGTGTTTTTTGTTCTATACATCTGAAAAAGAAGCCCTTAGGATTACTTTTCGCCTCATTTGCTACTTTGATCTCATAGTTCTTTTGCTATCCTGGTGTTTTCTTAACTAATCTAGATAGTTCGACGTACCGGCCCCTGAGATGTGTTTCCCCATTCTTTATTTTCTGATAAATTCCCTTCTTTAACCCAATCTCGTGTTTTAGTCCACGAGTCATCCACTTAGGATCATTGTTTTCTTTTCTAAGTGTTCGCTGTGGTATATGCTGTTCTTGCCCCTCTACTATTACTATAAGTGAAGGATAGAAAATAGAAAGAGGAAGAGGAAAGATGAGTTAAGAAGTAAAAAGAAGAAAAATGAGAAAAAAGAAGGAAAAGATTATAGAGAGAAAGAGAAAGGGAGTCTGTGTGATAAAGTTGATGAAGTGAAGGAATGAAGGAGAGAAAATAGAAAGAGGAAGAGGAAAAATCAGTTAAGAAATAAAAGAAGAAAAGAAGAAAAAAGAAGGAAAAGGTTATAGAGAGAAAGAGAAAGGAAGGAGCGTGTCTGTGAAGGTTAACGAAGCAATGAAGAAGGGAGATTGCTGGAAGACAAGAAGACAAGATATGTAAAGGATAAGGGGAGGTGTAATATAACAGGTCAGGGAGGCAGGGTCGATGGAGTCATGAGGAAGAAGTGGAGGATGATAGATGATGGAGACGTGAAGGAGGAATGAAGAATGAGGCAGAGAGAGAGAGAGAGAGATGGACCAATATAGCAAGGAATGGAAGAAATATGGGAGAGGGGAATAGGCAGAGGAATGCTGTAAAAGGAGAAGTGGAGAAGGGAAATAGATGAAGAAGAAGGGAAGGAGGAATGAAGAATGAGGCAGGCAAGGCGATGTACCAAGGAAATGAAGAAAGGAAGAAATGTAGAAGGGAAGAAAGGAAAGAGAGAGAGAGAGAGAGAGAGAGAAATAGGCAGGGCAATGTTGTAAAATAGGTGGAGGATGATAAATGAAAGGAAGGAGGGAATGAAGAATGAAGGAGTGGGAGTGAATGACCAATAAGTGAATGATGAAAGAAATTTGGGCTTTCTTTACTTCCTTCATCCAAACAATCTGTCCTTCTAAAGCCTTCCTTCTGCCTCCTCCTTCACTCCTCCTTCACTCCTTCACTGCTCCTTCATCTTTATCGAGTCTTCTTTACTCCTTCATCCAAACAATCTGTCCTTCTAAAGCCTTCCTTCTGCCTCCTCCTTCACTCCTCCTTCATCTTTATCGAGTCTTCTTTACTCCTTCATCTTTCCTTCACTGCCTATTTTCCTTCCTTCCTCATCAGTACGTCTTCTTGTTTATATCTTTCTTGTCGTTGTTTATTCCTTCTTCAACATTTTTTTTTACTATCCGTATTTCTTTATTGTGTTCTATTGGGAGTTCACTTTCGTCTTTGTTTTTGTTTTTATTTCTCTTTCGATTTTTAGTCTTCATCCTCTATTACTACGCTTTCTATCTTTCCTATCTATTCCTTCTTCAGTTTTCATCCTCAATCTTTTATTTCAACGTTTGTCTTAATTATCTCATTCCTGTCTGTTGCTCTATTCACATTTCAACTTTCATCCCTCTTTTTAATTTCTACGTTTTTTTCACAGCAGAGGAGACAGTGCAAGGGCGTAAAAAAAAAAGAAAACAATAATGAAAAAAAAAGCCCGCTACAAAAAAAGCTCGCTAATCCTAATTCGTTGTCCTAATTATCTCATTCCTGTCTTTGTTTTTTCTATTCCTCTTTTAACTGTCATCCTTCACCCTAAATTATCCATTCCTATCCTTATTATCTCATTTATGTCGCTGTTTCTCTAATCCTCATTCTCAACTTTCATCATCTTCTCCTTTTACGACTTTGCTTATTCCTGTTTCCTTTCTTCCATGGCATATTCCTTCCTTCCTTCACTCTATTGGTATATCGCTCTGTCTACCTCATTTATGTAACTGTTTCTCTAATCCTCATTCTCAACTTTCATCATCTCCTTTTGCGACTATGCTTATTTCTGTTTCCTTTCTTTCCTTGCATATTCCTTCCTTCCCTCACTCTATTGGCATATCGCTCTGTCTACCTCATTTATGTAACTGTTTCTCTAATCCTCATTCTCAACTTTCATCATCTTCTCCTTTTACGACTTTGCTTATTCCTGTTTCCTTTCTTCCATGGCATATTCCTTCCTTCCTTTACTCTATTGGTATATTGCTTTGCCTACCTCATTTATGTAACTGTTTCTCTAATCCTCATTCTCAACTTTCATCATCTTCTCCTTTTACGACTTTGCTTATTCCTGTTTCCTTCCTTCCATGGCATATTCCTTCCTTCCTTCACTCTATTGGTATATTGCTCTGCCTACCTCATACTTCATTTCTCCTTCCCTTCCCTCCTTCTTCATCTATCACCCTTCATTTCTCCTTTTGCAACATCTCCCTGCCTATTCCTCTCTCTCTCTCTCCTTCCTTTCTTCCCTCCCATCTGTCTTTCTTCCTTTCATCTATTGGTCCTGCATCCCGCCTGCCTTATCCTTCATTCCTCCTTCCCTCCTTCTTCATCGGTCACCCTCCTTCTCCTTTTACAATATTACCTTGCATTTTCATCTCTCTCCTTCCTTCCTTCACATTATTGGTCTTTTGCTGTGTCTCCCTTCTTCTTCTTTCCTCCTTCCTTCCTTCCTTCTTCATCACCTCCTTCAGTTCTCCTTTAATAAATACTCATATGACGGTTGAAAAATCTACCTTGCAACATATTCTATAGTGATTGATCTTAATATTTTTCAGCGTTACTCAGATTAAAACAAAAAAAGAGAACGGGAAGGAAAATGAAGTTTGAAGAGGAGAGTTTTATCATAAGTGAGTGTCTTGTAACGTATTCCAGTGAGTAATCTTTCCCTTTCTCTCAGTAGCTCAGATTAAAACAAAAGAAAGAGGAAAAAATATTGACGAAGGGAAAGGGAAAAGAAGTTAGAAGCGAAGTATTTTATCATAAGCGAGTGTCTTCCAATGTGTTCTAGTGACTAATCCTTCCCTTTCTCTCAGTAGCTCAGATAAAAACAAAAGAAAGAGAAAAATATAGACGAAGGGAAGGGAAAATAAGGGCGTAGAGGAATTTTTTTTATCATAAGCGAGTGTCTTCTAAAATGTTCTAGTCACCAAAAATCTTACCCACAATCACAGTACCTCAGATTAAAACAAAATAAAAAAGAGAGATAATATAATCGAGAATAAGGAAAAACAAGCTTACAGCGGGGAACATTAACATAGCTACTTACAACACATTCTAGTGAGAGCAATCTGAGCCCCTCTCACAGTAGCTCAAATTAAAACAAAAGAAATGAAAACTGTACAGGAAAGGGAAAGACAAGAAGATCGTAGCTGTGAATGTTTGAGCTACTTACAATATGTTCTAGGCAGAGTTTTAAAATGAGAAGATTATTAAGTTGTGAATAAGGAATAGAAAATCAGACACAGAGGAGGAAATAAGGATGAGGATGAATAATAGAGAGTGAAAGATGAAAGTTTAACGAGGAATAGAGAATCAAAGAAAGGAGTTACATAATTAGAAAGACGTGGGAGTGAAAGTTGAAGAATTGGACTTTGAGTAATCTGCCTCTCTCTCTCTCTCACGGTAACTTAGATTAAAACGAAGAAAAGGGGAAAAAATAAAGAGGAGAGGGCGAGGAAAGAAGGTTGCAACGGGGAGTTTTATGATGAGCTCACGCGAAGATTAAAGTGTGTTGGGGAGTGTGGATGAGCGGGGATAAGGAGATTAGAAGATTATGTGAACAAGGGAAACAAAAGACTACTGAAGCTACTGTGCGCCTTCTTCTATTTTTCTCCTTCTCTTTCTCTTTCGTGTCCATTTCTTTCCCTTCCTCTCATAACGGCTTCTGCTATATTGCTACTACATCTTCTGTCATTTTATTGGTAGTAGTAGTAGTAGTAGTAGTAGTAGTAGAAGTAGAAAAGGAAAGAATGAAAGAAGGAGGAAAAATAAGGAAAGAAGAAGAACAGACTAAGAAAAGAAGAAATAAAGAGAAGAAGAAATGAAGGAAAGGAGGAAAAATAAGGAAAGAAAATAAAAGAAGAAATAAAGAGAAGAAGAAGGAAAGAAGAAGGAATAAGGAGAAAATAGGAAAGAAGGAAAAAAGACGAAGTAAAGAGGAAAAAGTAAAAATATGGAAAGAAGGAATAAGAAGAAGGAAAGAAGAAGGAATTAGGAGAAGAGGGAAAAAAAGAAGGAATGAAGGAATAAGGAAAAAAAGGAAAGTATAGTAGTTGTTGTTGTTGTTGTTGTTGTTGTTGTCGTAAGAGTAGTAATAGTAATAGTAATAGCAATAATGGCGATGGAAGTAATAATAGTTGTAATAGAAAATAAATAATAACAGTAATAGTAGCAGTAGTTGTTTTTATTGTTTTTTGTTGTTGCTATTATTGTGCTCGTTGTCATGACCTCAACGAATCAGGTGTGTTGGGCCCGCGTTATGAGGTGAGGTGAAGGGGGTCATCGCATGCTAGAAGGTGACTCTCGCTTGACAGGTATCTAACCCCGCCCCGTCCAGTGACCCTTGTGCTGACGCCGACGGGCAGGTGAGGAGCCGGGACGCACAGGTGGGGATCAGGTGTATTAGGTGGGTCAGGTGTGTTCATAAAAGTACAAAACAAATAAAGGATAAAAGGAAGTATAAAAAATGTAGAAGGTATTAAAAAGTATTGTGTTAAAGAAGCATTAGTCAACGAAAAGACTTACAGAAAATGAACTACAAACAGTGAACACAAAAAAGGTCAGGTGGGCTGGTAGACAATACAAGCATCACAACACACAAAGGAAAGTGTTGTGTTGAAGTAGAGTCGATCAGAGAACTTCAGGTCCGAGAAAATAAGAAAAGAAAGCCTTGAACAATTGTGGAAGCGGTGTGGGTCAGAATGGATAATAGGAAATATATAAAAAAAATGAATCACAATATATAAAAGAAGGTATTTTGTTGATATGGAGTGGGTTAAAATACTTTAGTTCAGACAAAATAAATAAATAAAAAGACGAAAGCGCTGTGGGTCAGAATGGCTAACAGGGAAAAAAAATCACAATATATATAAGAAGGTATGTTGTTGGTATGGAGTGGGTTAAAATACTTCAGTTCAGACAAAATAAATAAATAAAAAGACGAAAGCGCTGTGGGTCAGAGCTAATCGGAAAAAAAAAATCACAATATGTATAAGAAGGTATGTTGTTGATATGGAGTGGGTTAAAATACTTCAGTTCAGACAAAATATATAAAAAAAACGAAAACAATGGCGAATCCAGAAGGGAAGGCTATGGAAATAAAGAAAAGAAATCACAATATATATATATATATAATTGTTGATATGGAGTGGGTTAAAATACTTCAGTTCAGACAAAATATATAAAAAAAACGAAAACAATGGCGAATCCAGTGTATGAAGGTCAGGTTGGCTAATAGGAAATATAAGTATCACAGCATAAACGGACGTGTTGTGTTTGATGCAGAATAGGTCAGAGTTCTTTAGCTCCGACAAGATATAAAAATTAATGCCTAAATAGTGGATACGGTGTGCGAGGGTCAGGTTGGCTAATAGGAAACAAAATCATCGCAGCATAAAAGAAGGTATTGAGTTGATGCATATTGGGTCATAGTAATTCAGTTAAGAGACGATATATGTAAAAAAAAAAAAAATAATAATAAAAAAAAAATTAAACAGTAACAGGTAGAATATATGGTAAGGTCAGGTGGGTTAGTAGAGAACAAAAAGTATCACAACATATAAAATAATTCGTTGTGTTAGCGCAGAATGGCTCAAAGTACTTCAGTTCCCAGATGTCAGAGAAAGGGCATCAAAAAGAGGGGTGTTGATATCGAAATAGCGTTCAGTAAAGCGTAAAATAAAAAAAGGACTTTGAGCAGAGGGGAAACAAATAAAGAGCCAGAAAAATAAATAGTGGAAAAAATATATATAGACGCGATGAATGTTACAGAGAAATAAAAATGAAAAGGAAAAATGTATAGTAGAAAAAATATAGAGACGCGATGAGGGTTATAGATAGAGAAAAACAGATAGAGAATTAATGCAAAAAGCAGAAATAATACAGAAATAATACAGAAAAAATACAGAAAAAATACAGAAATGACACAGAAAAAATACAGAAAGCAGAAAAATACAGAAATAATACAGAAAAAATACAGAAAAAATACAGAAAGCAGAAATAATACAGAAAAAAAGACAGAAAGCAGAAAAATACAGAAATAATACAAAAAATACAGAAAAAATACAGAAAAAATACAGAAAGCAGAAAAAATACAGAAAAAATACAGAAAAAAATACAGTAAGCAGAAATAATACAGTTTGAGAAATAATAATAAAAATGGAAAGCGATACGACGAGACAAATAAAAAACACATTAAATAAAACTCGATAAAATACCAAAAAAGAAGACAAATAAAAAAAAAAAACGAAAGAGGGGGCGGAAAAAAAGATAAAAGCGATACCTGACAAAGAGGAAAAAAAAGAAAAAAAAAGGAAAAAAAGTCGTATTAGGTAAAACTTAACAGAAGGCTTCAGAGCACAATTGGAAAACAGGGACGGAGAATAAATGAAAAATAGAAAAAAAACTTGTAGAGGCGAATCCACTGCTCTCGAAAACAACAATGGAGGTGAAAAATGAAAATCGAAAAAAAGTAAGAAAAAAAGAGCTGTGAGTTGGAAGGTAAAAAGATGAAAGCAAATGGGAAAGTGTGACGCTGTTGTACCTTACTTTACTTTACTTTACTACTTTATTTCTTTACTTTACTTTACTACTATACTTTTCTATTCTACTTCTTTACTTAATTTACTAATTCACTATACTTTATTACTTCACTTTACTCTACTTATTTTTTACTTTACTTATTTACTTTACTATACATCTTTACTTTAATTTACTTATTTTCTTTACTTCTTTGCTTTATTTATTTACTTATTTACTTTACTTTACTTATTTACTTTACATTACTTCTTTACTATTTTACTTTTTTATCTTGTTGACGAATAGAGAAGAGAAATGTTGCACAAAAGACTATAAGTGTTTTGATCTCTCTCTCTCTCTCTCTCTCTCTCTCTCTGTATCTATCTATATATTTAGCTATCTATCTGTCTATCTATATCACTGTCTATCTATCTCTATCTCCCTCTCTCTCTCTCCATCTATCTTTCTCTCTCTCGCTGATCCCTCACGATTAAGACTTATGGTTCTCGTTCAGGCCCTCGATTGTGAAGATGACAAACGATGGGAAGGATAGATGAGGTGCGATTCTCTCTTTCTCTTTCTTTCTGTCTCTCTGTCTCTGTCTGTCTCTCTCTCTCTGTCTCTGTCTCTCTCAATGTATTCGTGTTTCTTTCTTTATAATTATCTGTATCTATCTGTCTGTCTCTTTCTTCTCTATCTTTCTTTCCTTCTTTCTTTCTGTATTTCTTCTTTTTTTTGTCTTTTTTCTTTCTTGGTCTATCTGTCTATCTATCTGTATCTTTTTTTCGATTCTCTTGCCTTTTTTCTTTCTCTCTGTCTTTCTGTCTGTCTTTGTCTTTCTTTTTCTTTCTTTTTCATTCTGTCTTTCTTTTGTGTCTTTTTCTCTGGTTCTCTTTTTCTCTCTATTCATCTCTGTCAGTAATGTTCAAAATCTAATACATTCAAATTCATCGTATGTCATTTTCCTTCACCTCTACTACTACTACTACTACCACCACCACCACCACCACCGCTACTCTTCCTACAATTGCCGCTACAGTGAGGTTGATATACCGTTATTGAGGCAGCTTTTGATGTTACGGAGCTTCCTAATCTAGTTACTGCCTTGATATATCTCCCCATAGCTCACGGTCCCAATTGCCAACCGTCCCTTTCCTCTCTCTGTACTCCCGTGTAATCCTTGTATATGGACCACGAGTGAGGATTCTGGTGATGGGATGGTTAGAGAAGGAGGAAGAGGAGAAGGAGAATGAGGAGGAGGATATAAGGATGTGGTGTTGATGGTGAAGGAGGAAAAGAGAAGAAGAAAGTATTAAAGAAATGAGTGTGAGGAAGAGGAGAAGGAGGAGGAGGAGGATGAAAGGATGGGAAAGTTGGTGTTGATGTTTATGAAGGAAAAGTGAAGAAAGTATAAAAGAATTGCGTATGAGGAAGAGGAGGATGCAAGGATGGGAAATATGATGTTGATGGTTATGAAGGAAAATAGAAGAAGAAAGTATAAAGGAAATGAGTATGAAAAAGAGGAAAAGGAGAAGTAGGAGGCTTTGGTGATGGCATAAATGAAGAAGGTGAAAAACAAGAAAAAGCGAGATAGAAGAAAAAAACTGTGGAGGTGGAGGAAGAGATGAAGGAGGTGGATGCTGTTGATGGCAAAAAATGATGATAAACAAGAGGGAAAATAGGAAAAGAAAGTACAAAAGAACTGAGAAGGAAAAGAAGGAAAAGAAGGCGGCTGTGGGGATGACAAAAATGACGATGATGAGGAAGATGGAAAAAAAAGAAAGAACAAAAGAACAGAAGAGAAGGAGGAAGAGGAGGAGCTTAGTGATGAAGATGATTGAAAGAAGAAAAGAAAAAAATGAAGAAAAATATGGAGATTAAGGAGGAAGAGGAGGAGGCTGTGGGATGACAAAAATGATGATGATGAACAAGATGGAAAAGAAAAAAAAAGAACAAAAGAACAGGAGGAGGAGTAGGAAAAGGAGGAACAAAGAGATGATGATTGAAAGAAGAAAATGAAGAAAAATTAAGAACAGTTATGGAGATTGAGGAGGCGGAGGACTAGGAAAAGGAGGAGGAGGAAGAGTGTTAAAAGGAAAATGTGATGAAGGGAAAAAAGTAAAGAAAGAGAATGAACAAAAACAATGAAGAGAAGGATGGCGGAAATATGAAAGAAAACAATGATGGAGATAATGAAAGAGAAAATAACAGAAGAACATGAGGAGGCTGCAGGCAAACATTCTACTATCAAATATCACTCATTATCACTCCTCAGATAACTTTAAAATCACATAGCAAGTCTACGCAAAACACACACACCAAAACAAAACCGCCATCCGTCTCACTAAAGCGTTTGACACATACTCGACAACTTATCACACGAAGCCAGATAATGGGTTTCACCGTTCTTATCTCTCCCCACTTCGAGATGAGAGAGATTTAAGAGATGAGAGAGAGAGATATCAGTGTTACTTTAGCGCCCAGCCATAAAATCGCACCTAAAGAGAGAAGATAAGAAGAGGAGAAGTTAAGAGGAAAGAAGATAAGCACTTGAGTGAGATGTACTTTGGGAATGAAAGAATTAGTAGGAAAGTGTGGGTTGAGGTGAGATTAGATAAGATTAAATTATGTGTGTGTGTGTGTGTGTGTGTGTGTGTGTGTGTGTGTGTGTGTGTGTGTGTGGAGATATGGAGATAAGAGATAAAAGACCGCGGGTTATTTTTGTCGGAATGTGTTGAACAAGATGATTTCTCTCAAAGATAAAAAAACTATTTGAGAGAGAGAGAGAGAGAGAGAGAGAGAGAGAGAGAGAGAGAGAGAGAGAGAGAGAGAGAGAGAGAGAGATAACAGCATTCGTATTGGATATAGAGGTATATTACGTGTTGGTCTCGCAAATGGAATAAAAAAATACATATATATGAAAATGGAAAAAAAAAGTTAGTATGCCGAAAAATAGTGTGAATGTAAAACTGATATTTGTAGATGAAACGAATGCATTTTTGACCTCCAGACCAGAGAGGAAAAATAATAGAGGTGAGAGGGAAAAAAATAGATTAGGTGGGAGGGAAAAACAGGTGAGCGGGGAAAATAAAAGAGGACAGAGAGGGAAAGTAAAGTAGAGAAAATGAGAGGAAAAAATATAAAGGAAAAAGTCAATAGAGAGGAAAAGTTCAAATAGGTGCGAGGTAAAAGATAAAACAGTTTCGGAAAAATATTAAAAAGAGGAAAAAATAAATCAAGGCAAAGGGGGAAAATAAAATAGCTGGGAGGAAAAATAAAGAAGATGAGGAAAAAAATAATTAGATGAGAGGAAAAAAAAGAAAACAGACTAGAGGGGAAAAAAATAAACGGTTTAACCTTAAAGAAAAAATAAAACAACTGAGAGGGAAAAATAATGAAAAGGCAATGGAGAAAAAAAATGAAAAAAACAACCGAGAGGGAAAAAAAGGTGAGGAAAAAAATAAACCACGAAAAAAAATACAAGAGGAGGAAAAAACAAAACAAAGAAGAGGAAAAAAAAACACCGGAGAGGAAAAAAGTAAACAGATGAAAGGAAAAAAAGGAAAACAGGAGAGGAAAAAAATGACCACAGAGGAAAAAAAAT
>NC_066578.1:3803183-3830683 GCF_024679095.1 Eriocheir sinensis | reverse complement strand
ATCAGTCAGTTGGGTAGTCAGTCTGGGAATTAAGAAATATGTCAGCTAGTCAGTCAAAAAATGCAGTAGTCAGTCAGTCAGTCAAACGGTCAGTCAGGCACTCAGTCAAATTCATCAGATATATCAGCAAGTCAGTCAAAAAATGCAGTAGTCAGTCAGTCAGTCAAACGGTTAGTCAGGCACTCAGTGAAATTCATCAGTCAATTGGGTAGTCAGTCAGGGAATCAAGAAATATATCAGCTAGTCAGTCAGAAAACGCAGTAGTCAGTTAGTCAGTCAAACGGCTAGTCAGGCACTCAGTGAAATTCATGTCACTTGGGTAGTCAGTCAGGGAATCAAGAAATATATCAGCTAGTCAGTCAGAAAACACAGTAGCTTTCAGTCAGTCAAATGGTTAGTCAGTCACTCAGTAAAATTCATCAGTCAGTTGGGTAGTCAGTCAGGGAATCAAGAAATATATCAGCTAGTCAGTCAAAAAACACAGTAGTCAGTTAGTCAGTCAATCGGTCAGTCAAAAAACATATAAGTACATAAGAACATAAGCAAGTCTGCAAAAGTCCGGTAGGCCTATACAAGACAGCTCCTGTGAACCTAACCTCACTGAACTTCACTCTCCATGAATCTATGTAATCTGAGGGGAGCGAGGGAGGGGGTGGGGGGGGGGAGAGAAGGGAGTGAGGGGAGTCAGGCAGTTAAAACATATCAGTCAGGTAGGCAAAGACATACCACTCATACATTCATTCATTCAAATCACGAAACAGTCATTCATTCAGTAACAAATATCAGTGTCAGACAATCAATTCGTCATTCACTCCATCAATCGCAAAGTCTTTACAAGCTCAACCAGTCATCAGCCTCGTAACCACTCACTCACTCACTCACCAGCCACTTCATTAGATCCTGAGAGAGAGAGAGAGAGAGAGAGAGAGAGAGAGAGAGAGAGAGAGAGAGAGAGAGAGAGAGAGAGAGAGAGAGAGAGAGAGAGAGAGAGAGAGGAACCCTATTACACAAGTCCTAACGTCACAAACAGATGTCTTTTTTAGGCAGTCGACACCTAACATTGCTCCTTCCTTTCTTCTTACTTAAGGTTAACACAGGAAGGGAAAGTCGGTTGGAGTCGGTAGGTAAGTAAGTCGGTAGAAGTCGGAAGGGAAGTCGGTAGAAGTCGGAAGGTAAGTCGGTAGAAGTCGGTAGAAGTCGGAAGGTAAGTCGGTAGATAAGTCGGTAGAAGTCGGAAGGTAAGTCGGTAGAAGTCGGAAGGTAAGTCGGTAGATAAGTCGGTAGAAGTCGGAGGGGAAGTCGGAAGGGAAGTCGGTAGGAGGGAGGAAAGAGAATACAGTAATAGCGACTAGTTCAATGGTTTGGGTTTGTTAATAATTTTCCTTTTTATATATTTAAGCTTAATGACGGAAGGAGAATTAGGCAAATCGGAAAGGAACAAGGCATGGATGGGGGAGGAAGGTGGAGGGCATTCAGTAATAGTGGCTAGTCGCTTGGTTTGGGATGGCTAGTAACTTTCCTCTTAGTATATTTAAGGTTAGCGGTCTTTTTTTATTATTGTTTCCTTTTATTTTTTTTGCCCCTTAACTGTGTCCTTTACTGTAAAAAAAAAAAAAGGTCGAAGAGGAAGGAAAAATTTAAGGCTTGTCGGAAGAGAGACAAAACTATAAAAAAAGGAGCTACAGAAATAATAAAAAAAGAGAAGGAAAACAAAATAGAGGAGGTGAAAAGGGGAAGATGTGGGAAACGATATAAGGAGAAATAAAATGTCGATAGAAATTAAAACAAATGAATAAGAGAATAGGTCAGAGAAAAACAGGAAGAGCAGAACACACACACATACACACACACTCAAAAAAAAAAAAAAGATTGTCAGGTCATACAAGGTCACAGGTGGAGGGAGAGAGAGAGGGACGGAGGAAAATGCAAAAATAGTGACCGCTTGCATGATTTTACGTTCGATAATAACTTTGCTATGAGAGTTGATAATTTCTAATCCCCGGTGAGTGGCTGTGTTATGGATATTCGGTGGAAAGAGGTGGAGGAGGAGGGGACGGGGGGGGGGGGGGGGCAGCGAGTATTCAGGGGGAGGGAAAGGGGTGGGGGGTGGGGGGGGCGAGCGTAGAGAGAACAACATTGCAAAGTGAAAACAAAATTGAAAAAAGGGCCAATCGTGCTGTTCCGAAATGGTGTTATCTGCTGCCCTAACCTGATTATCTCCTCCCTGTGTTATCGGCCGTGGTGGTGGTGGTGGTGGTGGTGGCGGTGATGGGGGGGGTGGGGGGAGGGGGTGGTAATTGGCAACAGTATTGGTGGTGCGTGGTGGAAGTGGTACTGGTGGTGGTAAGGTTGGTAGGGAGTTGTGGATGGTAATGGTAGGGGTGGTGAATTGGCGGTTGTGGTATGGTGGTGGTGGAGTATGCTAGTTGTGGTGGTGGGAGTGAGGTGTGGAGGGGTAGATTATGAGGTGGGTGGTGATGTAAGTGGTTGGTGGTGGTTCGTGAGGGTACAAGATTGCAGTGGTGGTGAAGGAGGTGATGATGAAGGAGGGAGGGGTGGTTAATGTGATGGTGGTTTTGGTGTGGATGGGGTAGCAGGGAGAGATAGGCCTATGGTGGTGGAAGTGGTGAATGTGGTTTGTAAGAAAAAAAGATAATTGGACACGTTATAGAAGTGGTAGTTGATATACGGAATGGAGGAATGATATTTAAGTTGATAGGATGGAGAAGGAGGGATGGAGAGGTGGAGAGAGAAGGACAGGAGTGGAGAAAGGGGAGAATGGAGGTAGGGAAAGAGAGTAAGAGATAGAGGAAGGGAGGAATGGAGAGAGAGGATGGGAATAGAGGGCAGGAGAGGGGACGTGATAAGAGGTAATCCTATCCACTCCTGTATCCACCTTTAACTAGCGAACAGTATTAGAGAACAGGTAATACGCTTGTTAGTAGTTAGCCAGACACGAAGCAAAAGATATCACAAAAACACAAATGAGAACTAGAAAGGTTGGGATAAGATTTCGAGTGACTGATAAGACCACTAAACTCTGTGCTCAATTCAGCTCTATTCATCACTCTGTACTCTATTCAGGAGCAGCAAGTAGCGGGCTTTTTTTTTTTTTCATTATTGTTTTCTTATTTTTCACGCCCTTAAACTGTCTCCTTATCTGTAAAAAAAAAAGAAAAACGAAAAAAATAGGTGATATCCGTAAATTCGTCATGAGAGAGAGAGAGAGAGAGAGAGAGAGAGAGTGGTGCTTCGAAGTCTCACGTGCTCGAAGCAGCGGACGAAACTAACACGGCTTTACCGGTAGAGGGCGCCACCAACACTACTTCCAAATCACGAACTTTTTCTCTTAATACTCTACACTATAACTATTCCACCACTAAAATAACCTTTGCATGATATTACTTTACACTTGTTTTCTTACTTATATACTTATGCGAAGGCTGTGAACCGCTACGTGTGTGTGTGGGGGGGGGGGTGGGGGGGTGTAACCAATGAGCGGCAAGGTAGCAATGATCACGTGATGGACAGCCAGCCAATCAGTACCTGTTTTTAAGCTTGCTGCAGGGGGGAGGGGGGGATGTATAGGGTGACTCAAAACACTATGACGTGCCTCCCTTCTCCTCAAACTATCTTGCTCCATGTTATGAAAAGGAAAGTGGGGAGAGAGAGAGAGAAACATACCTTTAATTAGATATGCGTGTAACCTTTACCTGAGTGTGTATGTGAGAAAGAGATAAAGAAAATGGAGGGAAGGGAGGGATAAAGAGAGGGAGGGGGAAGGGAGGGATCGAGAGAGAAGGAAAGAATGGAAGGGAGGGATTGAGAGTAGGAAGTAAGGGAGAGAGAGAGACGAATGGAGGAAGGGAGGGAGAAAGGAACGAATGGATGAAAAAAGGAATGAAAGAATGAAGAGAGAGAGAGAGAGATTCCAAAACCCAATACATACTCCCAAACTACCTAACTACCGTATCACACCTTCCGCCTCACCCTGTAACGGCTTCCGCTTTCCCGCCCTTTCCTTCCCGCCGACTCACTTAGCGCCGAGACTCCGTTGTCGCGAGTGTTGTCTGTTTAGTGTGTCGGTGTTACGTTATGTCTGTGCCCTTTGCTGTGTCCCTGCTGGTGTCTGCCCCGCTACGAGATGAGGTGTGTATAGGGAGGATGGGGATGGTTAGGGAAGGGAAGGAGGGAAGGGGAGGGGAGAGAATGGAGGGAAGGGTGTAAGGGAAAGGGGGGAATGGAGGGAGAGGGAGAGGGAAGGGAGGGAAGGGAAGAGGGAGAGAATGGAGGGAAGTGTGTTATGGAAAGGGGGGGATAGAGGGAGACGGAGAGGGAAGGGAGGGAAGGAGAGAGAGGGAAGGAAGGATAGGGAGGGAAGGAGGGATGAAGGCAGAGTTAGGGAGAGGGAGGGAATGGAGAAGGAAGGGAAGGAATGGATATATAGAGAGAGAGAGGGAGAGGGAAGGAAGGGGAAATATAGGAAAAGGAGAGGGAAAGGAAGGGATTGATATCTTGTAATGAAGGGAAGGAGAGAGAGAGAGAGAGAGAGAGAGAGAGAGAGAGAGAGAGAGAGAGGGGAATTCATAGATGATTGAGGCTGACACGAGGTACAAAACTTTCCCCTTCTTTCAGTTTCCTTCCACTCTTGGTTTTCCTTCTCCTGCTTCTTCACTGAGTTGCTTTTCCTCCTTTTCCTCCTTACACGCGGTTGCTTCCTTCTCCTCACCTCTAACTATGATATTTTCTTTTCTAGGCTACGCAGTTGTTGTGTTTATTTTCCTTGCGGTTTTTTTTAATATACTTGGACTTGCTTTGCTTTCCTTTCTCAGTTTTCTCTTCCTTTTCTTTCAATTTTATTTTTCTCTGCCTCTTATATGTATTATGTGTATGTATATTATGTGTATGTATAATATGTGTATGTGTATTATTTGTATGGGAGGGAAGGAGAGAGGAGAGGGAGGAGGGGGAAGGAAGGGGTCGAGAGAGAAGGAAAGAATGGAAGGGAGGGATTAAGAGTAGGAAGGAAGGGAGGAAGGGAGAGAGAAAGGAACGAATTGATGTAGAAGGGAAGGGAAGAATGAAGAGGTGTATACTATTTGAATATCTATGTATATTTCTATGTTGCCTTTTCGTATTACTTATCTATAATTACTTCTCAAATTGCCCAGTTCCCGGTTTTCCACATTTCAATAAATTTTCTGTATTTTTTTAATTTCTTATCTATATTTTTCATAGTGCCTAGTGCTCGGTTTTCCATATTTCTCATTTGCCTGATATTCTATTTGTTTACCCCCTTTTCCCTCAACACCTCGTACCGTATATGTATTCGTATGTATATGATTTGTATGTATTTTATTTGCATGTCATTATCGCATTTTCCTCATCTTAAATTATATACTTCTCAAATTACCCAGTTTCCGATTTTGCATATTTCACATTTACCGACTTTTCCTTATTTTTACCTGTTTTTCCCTCCATATATACATCACCCAATTTCCATATCTTTTTCCCTTCATTTTTCATTTTCCTTCAACACCGTATCGTCCTCCTCCTCCTCGTCGTCTACCTGACCGCTCTCCTCATTTCCTTCCCCTTTCCTTCCCTTCCTTCCTCTCCTGCCAGTCCGCTGATTGGCTGGTCAAGGTGAGTGACGCACGTTCCCTTAACTGCGTCCACCTATCACTTCTTGGACGTGTGTGTGTGTGTGTGTGTGTGTGTGTGTAGGTAGGTTGCAAATAGTGGTAAAATTCGTATGTCTATATTCTTTTTAACTAGGTATGTGTGTGTGTGTGTGTGTGTGTGTGTGTAGGTAGGTAGCAAATAGCGGTAAAATTCGTATGTCTTTATTCTTTTTAACTGTGTGTGTGTGTGTGTGTGTGTGTGTGTGTGTGTGGCTAATTGTGGTAAGGTTCCTAAGGTATTTATTTTAAGTGTTAATTTGGTCACGTGATAGTTAACCCCATCTCTTTGTCCTTTCTAAAACGTATAGCGACATTTGGCAACTCATTAAGCAAGTGCCATTCTCAGCATTATCTTTTTTTTTCCCTTAACCTCAGCATTACACTCATTACACCCCAATTTCATTCTTTTATTTCATTCTTTCTTCATTTTTTGCTTCCACTCATTTTCCCTTTTACATCATGCCTCATATTTGCTTTTTCCATCATGTCAATCCTTTTTAATCGTTACACTCAACATTGCAATCTTTTTTTTCTCTTGTTACCCTTTTATTTCCTTATGAGAACCCTCCAGTAGCCCATCACCTTAGTATTATGGGATTCGAACCGTCCCTAGCGGGTGCGAAGGCAAGGTGCAACGGCGGTCATTTGGGAAGCGTCTCTGGGTAGTGTTAGGCAAGTGGCAATAACGAGGCTGGGTTGCTAACTTGCCGGCGCCAATGCACACACATTAACAAGGCTTTCCTAGGAGCAGTGGTTATTGCCAGGGGTAGTTTTGTGACCCTGGTGGTAGTCTGACCCTTCCTTTGTACCGCGGAGCTAAGGAAACGCTCATTAGAACCCGACTGACCTCCTCCTCGGCCTTTGAAAATTGTTGATGTGAAAGGCGGAAGCGGTGTCTGAGAATGCCTTCGTCAGTGTTGCCAGGCGCTGCTCAGACGGCATGTGACGCGCTTCGAGACGCCGAGAGAGAGAGAGAGAGAGAGAGAGAGAGAGAGAGAGAGAGAGAGAGAGAGAGAGGGGAAGTGGGAGAAACAAAAGATGGAGAGGAAGAAGAGAATGATAGAGAGGAAGAAGAGAAAGATGAAGATGGAGGGAGAAAGATGAAAAGATGAAAAGGAAGAGAGAGAGAGAGAGAGAGAGAGAGAGAGAGAGAGAGAGAGAGAGAGAGAGAGAGAGCGCACCACCGCCCTCACCACCGCTGCCCTGCGTGTGGAAAGCAATGCTCGACGCTGTGACTATTATTTTTCCCTTCCTGGCTGCCGACGCCGCCCCGAGTGAGTGATGATCGTGAGCCATTTTCATATTTCCCGAGGAGGAGGAGAAGAGGGAGAGAGAGGAGGAGGAGGAGGAGGAGGAGGAGGGAGTTAAAGAAAGGTGTTGAGGGAAGAAGGTTGGAGTTCAAGAAAGAGGGAACTAAAAGAAGCTGAAGAAGAAGGAGAGAGGAGGAGTAGAAGGAAGAGAGGAAGGGAAGGGAAAGTACGAGAGAGAAGTTGGAGAAAGGGAGAAAGGAAGGGAAGGAAGAGAGAGTATTTGATAAAGGAAGAGGAAAGGAGGATTTGAAAAAGAGAGAGAAGTTGAAGAGAGAGAGAGAGAGAGAGAGAGAGAGAGAGAGAGAGAGAGAGAGAGAGAGAGAGAGAGAGAGAGAGAGAGAGAGAGGAGCTGATAAAAAAAAGAGAAAGAGGACGTTTAAAAGGAAAACTTGAAGGAAAAGGAGGAGGAGGAGGAGGAATAGAATAGAGAAAGAGCAACCTTGTGACACCCTCTTTTAGCGTCCAGGAAGAGGGTGACTCTGAGATTGAGGAGAAGAGGACATAAAATAGCTTTCGAAGAGGAGGAGGAAGAGGAGGAGGAGGAGGAGGAGGTGGTGGAGGAGGAAGAGGAGGATGAGGAGCTGTCTTTCTTGTGGCTGCTTAAGAAAGGCTGCGTGGCATTGCATACTTCTAGAGAGACTGGGGGAGAGGGGGGAATGGGGAAGGGGAGGAAAGGAAGGGGGAAGATAGAGGGGAGGAGGAAAGGAGGGGAAGGGGAGGGAAGGGGGAAGGGGAGGGGAACGAAAAAGGAAGGGAAAGCGAAGGGAAAGGGAAGGAAAAGGAAAGGAAGGGAAAGGAAAAGGAAAGGAAAGGAAAGGAAAGAGAGAGAAGAAAGCAAAAGAGAACAGCATAGAAGAAAAGAAAAAAAACAAGAAAAGAAAAAAGAAAAGAAAAGAAAAAGAAAAAAAAAGAAAAAAATGAGAGAAAAGAGAGAGAGAGAGAGAGAATTTATGGAGGGCCAGATGATCGTACTAAGATATGAAAGTTTTGGGGAATATGCAAAAATTCATCCCGTTTTCTTTTCTCCATTCTTTCCTCTTTTACAAATCTTTTTACCTGTTTTCATCATGTATTTTTTCTATTTTTTTCTCTTTTCCTCCTTGTTGATAATTTTTTGTTCATTTTCCTCATTTTCATTCTTTTCTTCCTCTGACTCATTTTTTTTTCATTTTTTTATCCTTCATTTTTTCTCCTTGTTCATGTCACATTCATTCATCTTGCTCATGTTCTTTTTTTCATTCCTTCTCCTCATTTTCATTTCAATATTCTCTTTGTTCCTGTGAGCGAATTCATTTTCTTCATATTCTCTACTTTATTTTATTCTTCCATCCTCTATTTTTCTTCATTTTCTCAATCTTGTCTTTTCTTCTTTTTCATGTCAGAGTCTCCATCTTCTTCATCTTCTTTTCTTCCTTCCACTGTGAGCGAATTCATCTTCTTTTCCATATTCTCTTCTTTATTTAATCCTTCCATCCTCTTTTTCTTCCTTTTTCAATCTTGTCTTTTCTTCTTTTTCATGTCAGTCTCCATCTTCTTCATCTTCTTTTCTTCCTTCTACTGTGAGCTAATTCATCTTCTTTTCCATATTCTCTTCTTTATTTAATCCTTCCTTCCTCTATTTTTCTCTCTTTTTCAATCTTGTCTTTTCTTCTTTTTCATGTCAATATCTTCATCTTCTTCATCTTCTTTTCTTCCTTCTACTGTGAGCGAATTCATCTTCTTTTCCATATTCTCTTCTTTATTTAATCCTCTTTTTCTTCCTTTTTCAATCTTGTCTTTTCTTCTTTTTCATGTCAGAGTCTCCATCTTCTTCATCTTCTTTTCTTCCTTCCACTGTGAGCGAATTCATCTTCTTTTCCATATTCTCTTCTTTATTTAATCCTCTTTTTCTTCCTTTTTCAATCTTGTCTTTTCTTCTTTTTCATGTCAGAGTCTCCATCTTCTTCATCTCCTTTTTTTCCTTCTTTTCATTTTCCTTTTTTTATCCTACTTTTTCTTTTAGACTATTCATGTCAGCGTCTTCGCCTGCTCTTTTTAATCAAACTACTTTTCCTCCTCCTCCTCCTTCAACTCCTCCTCTTCCTCCTCCTCCTCCTCTTCCTCATCGTCGGCATCCTCAGGGAAAAGTAATTGGGTAGGACTCTAAGGATCTGATTTGCGTCTTCCTCCTCCTCCTCCTCCTCCTCCTCCTCCTCCTCCTCCTTCATCTTCTCCTCCTCCTTCGTTATATAAAGATGTAGTCGGAAGGGAACGAAAAGGATGAAGGTAAATTTTGTATATATTTCAACACGTATATTTTTATTGTGCTTGTTTACTCTCTCTCTCTCTCTCTCTCTCTCTCTCTCTCTCTCTCTCTCTCTCTCTCTCTCTCTCTCTCTCTCTCTCTCTCTCTCTCTCTTCATTTTTCTCTTTTCTCGCTCTTTTCTCTCCATTCTCTGCCATCGGAACACCTTGCTGAATAAGTTATCTGAAGGAAAGGTCGCTTCTAAAATCTCCCTTGTTTTTATCCTCCCTCTATTCTCCCTTCCTCCACCTTTACACACACACACACACACACACACACACACACACACACACACACACACACACAACAGGCAATAGCTATACAGAGCTTGACCTCTTGTTGCCGCTCAGAATAAAGCACCTGCCTCTCCACCGGTTAACCCCCCCCCTCGTATTGACCCCTGACCCCTGCCGCCCAGTCCCTGCCACCCTGCCACTTCCTCTCCACCCTGATTTAATTTTTCCATCCATTTCCACCTTCATCTTTACCACCTCTCCTTCCACTCTGTTAGTGCTCAAACTTCTGATTTCATTAAGTAATATATTTTTCATCAACATTTCTTGAACGCTGAAATATTAAAGAAAATGCCTCGACTCATCCAGAGGGTTTTAGTGTCTGTCAGTGTTCTACCTTCTCATCCATCCCCTTTGCTGATCAACTCTAACCATCCACCGCTCACCCACACCCACCAGTCACCCGCCTTCCATCCATTCTTTACCACTATCTGCTCTAGCTCACCACTCTTTTCATCCACCTTAATTAACCCATCCTTCACTTCATCCACCACTCACCCACCATCCACTCCTCGGCATTATCTACCCTTAACCCATCACTTTTCATTCATCTTAATCCACCACCCGCTAATCCACCAGTCATCCACCTACCATTCACTCCTCCGCAGCATCCACAACTACTACTACTACTACTACTACTACTACTACTACTTCTATACCTCGCCATCTGCCCTTCGCCTCACGTAACAATCTGTCATCTTCACGTCAATTGTGCTCAAGCGTCATTGTTATGGATTTTTGGGCCTCCACAAAGGAAAGCAATCAAACAGCCCAAGTCATATTTACTGCACGGGTTGAAAGCGCCCTCCGCCGCCGTCTGTCGAGGCCCTGAAGAGAAGGATTGAGGGATACAATCATGCGCCAAGCCTCTCCGTCGGTAGTGGGGTAGTTATGGCAGCCGGTGGGGAGTGGCGGAATGAGACGCGTTGATGGAGGGGATGGAGGGTATTGGAGGGGGCGGTTTGGGGTTGGGGTAGAGGCTGGGGATTGTTGAGGATTGGTGGGGGCTGGTTTGGTTAGGTTAAGTTAGGTTAGGTTAGGTTTGGGGGTTGGTTGGCGTTGGGAAGGGTTGAATGGGGGTTGTGGGTGTTGGTAGCTGTCATGCAAAGTTGGTTGAGGTTGGGGGTTTAGTGAGGGGGGTGGGGAAGAAGGTGGGGGGTTGGAGGGGGCAGTTGGGGGTAGGGGTGATGGATAGGGGGTTGGTGAGGGTTGGTTAGGTTAGGTTTGGGGGTTGGTGAGGGTTGGTTAGGTTAGGTTATGTTAGGTTTTGGGGTTGGTGAGGGTTGGTTAGGTTAGGTTAGGTTTGGGGGTTAGTGAGGGTTAGTTAGGTTAGGTTAGGTTAGGTTTGGGGGTTGGTTAGGTTAGGTTAGGTTAGGTTTGGGGGTTGGTTTGGGGGTTGGGAAGGGTTGAATTGGGGTTGGGGGTGCTGGTGGCTGTCATGAAGGGTTGTTGCTGGTTGGGGTTTAGTGGGAAGAGGTGGGGGAGTGGGGGTCCTGGTCTCACTCTCTACATATGATCAACTGAGCCATAGCTACCCCCTCTCTCCCACCCATTCTCTCTTCGTTACTCAATGGATGAATAGCAGTGTTTGTCCCCCTCCCATCATTCTTCTTCCTTGCTTTCATTCTTGTATTTCGAACCCGTGTCAGGTCATTCAGGAGCAGTAAGTAGCGGGCTTTTTTTCTTTAATATTGTTTTCTTTTTTCTTACGCCCTTGAACTGTCTCCTTTGCTGTAAAATAAAGAAAATCGAGGGGGCTGTGAGTCTGTATCAATTCGCTTATTTTCCTTACGTGCCGTTTGCTGGATCTCAATGATAATAATAATGATAATAATAATAATAATAATAATAATAATAATGATAATACTTTTGTGGGAGCGACGAGTAGATAGCTTTTTTTTCGTACCCTTTTTGTTGTCCTTGAGGCGTATCCTTTGATGTAAATAAAAACAATAAATAAAATAATAATAATAATAATAATAATAATAATAATAATAATAATAATAATAATAATAATAACAATAATAATAATGGAGTTGCCGTCCCTTCCCCTTTCCCTTACCTCTCATGTTCCCTTTAGTCAGACAATGAATAGGGCTTGAGTCCCCCTCCTTCTCCTTCCCCCCCTTCCGTAATCAATGAGCAGAGTCACTTCTTCCCCCTCCATTCCTCTCTTGTCCCGTTAGGCAGAAGAGTGGTTGAGTACCCCCCTTAACCCCCCTCCACCCCCCGACCCCCACCACACCCACCCACTCTCCCTTTATCAATGAGTCAAGTCTGAGATTGTTCATTGGGGGAGTAATTGGACAGCTGAGAGACGGATGGGTGTTCTGTGCCCTGGTTTTCCTTCACCTTCACTTGATGTTTGGGGCCGGTAAAACTTCCTCCTGAGCCGTTTAGGGAAAGGTAGAGTTGGGGTCATACGGTCTGTTTTGGCTACTCTTTAATGTTATCTGTTATATTATGGGAGCGGCGAGTAGCGGGCTTTTTTTGTACTCTTTTTGTCCTTTGATGTAAAAAAAATTAAAAACCTGCGCGTGACCTCGTTTTTTATTACATCAAAGGAGACAGCTCAAGGGCACACAAAAACGGAAACAATAATAAAAAAGAGCCCGCTACCTGCTTCTCTGTCACCCACTCATCCATCATTCATCCGCCATCCACTTCTGGGCGTCATCTTCCCTAAATCCACTACTATTTTCATCCATCATCCACCACTCATCCGCCCGCTCATCCGCTACTACTAATACTGCTTCTACAACTACAACTACCGCTATTACTACTACAACCTCGCCATCTGTGTCTCTTGTGTTTCTTGTGTCTGTAGCGGGAAAAAAAAACACTTCATTCCCCCGGGCTAGTGTGAAATACCGGGTTACCAGAGTTACTATCCCCCCGTTTCCTTTTTCCCGGTATGTGCGAAGAATTTATCATAAGGCTTGTATGTCCACTCACTCCCAGCTAAACCTTGCTTCACACGAGCGGTTTTATTCCCGTGCGGTAGAATGGCCGTGCGGTAGGCTGTCCACGATGCATGTCTCACACGAACGGTTCTATTCCCGTGCGGTAGAATGGCCGTACGGTAGGCTGTCTAGGAGGCGTTTTTCTTTTCCTGTACTGCATAGAATGAAGAGAATCGATGAGTTGTCCATACCGCTCAGAAGGTAACCTCACTCTACCTCTGCCACGGATAAAACACGACCGTCGCACGGGAAAAATAACGTCCGGGAGAAAAACCGGAGACATTCCTCGTTCACGAAGCATGCCGCACGGGGGGAAAAAATCGTGTCAACTGGACCTTACAACAGATAGCTTCGTCCAGTCTGCTTTGGTACTATGCGAAGAGGAACTACCAACACTGAATCGTTCTTGCAGGCGTGGACCCAAACACTACACACAGAGAGAGAGAGAGAGAGAGAGTACGAGTGATGAGTTCAAGATATCTGGTAATCTCTTAAATCTTCCTGAGCAAACCGCGTCTCCTCCCCCTTACACACACACACACACACACACACACACACACACACACACACGCACACGCACGCATACACCAGTTTCTTGACCCGCTACATTATTTATGGAGCTCTATAAATTCCCTCCACGACATATTGACCCGAGCGAAAAAATATGTAACAATAAATCCTAAGTAATGTATGTAGTAAATTGTACCTTCACCTAAGATGCGATGCAGAGACAAGTTATGAACACCACTGTCACTACAATCATCATCATCATCATCGCCATCATTATCATACGTGGAATTTAGTCTTGTCACTCAATATACACAAACAGTCATCTTCCTTCCTCCTCCTCCTCTTCCTCCTCTTCATCGTCATCATCACGTGAGGTTTTGGGTCATTCTTTAACAATTCAGCGCCCAAGCTTATAAATTTGACAAGGCTTTCGTATATAGGAGTTTTGTTGTGCATTTCCCCGGGTAGTTTTATGACCCTGGTGGTGATAGATTGACCCCTTTCTTCAGCCATGTTTTTGGTGGTCTGATTGTGCCATGTCGTTTCAGTGTTGTAGCATTCACTCACTCACCATGGACATTATTCATCCTACCCAGTATACGTATTTGCTCCATTCACTTATTCACTCAGACTCACGGACGCACTCACTCCTGCACGCTATCAAACACTTTATCAATCAATCAATCAATCAATCAATCAATCACCGTTTTTCTCTTACGTTTGGTCACTCACTCACTCACTCACTCACCCACTCACTTACTCACGCACTCACAAAACACATGCACTAACTCTTTCACGCTATTAATTAAACACACTCAGTCACCTCGTTTTCCTCTCACATTTGGTCACTCACTCAAACCTCCACTCACTTATTCACGCACGCACTCACTCATGCACTCACTTAAATCACCCACTCACTCACTCACTCACGCACTCACTCGAACACTTTCTCAATCACCGTTTTCCTCTTACTTTTGGTCACTCACTCAAACCTTCTCTCACTCACTCACTCAATGACATATTTACTAACTACCAAACTAGCTAACGAAGGAACGCACTAACGAACGAACTATTTCACTCACTTATTAACTATATGAATAAATAAATAACCCACTCTCCCACTCACTCACATACTCACTCACTCACTCAACCACTCACTAGTTTCTATGTATTCTGTGCGTTTTCCCCCACTTCATTCACGTTATAAAAGATACAGACAGGTTGGAGCGTGCATATTCGTTCTGTCCCAGTCTGCATTCACACACAAACAAAATCCACAAATATTCCACATTCGAAAAGACACACGCACGAGTTTTTGACCCCACTATATGCAGGTCCCGCGCGCTATCCTTTATCGTTACCCCGGATGCATATTTCTCTTCTCTGTACGGGTATGTGACGCCCGCTCTTGAACAGGCCAGGTTAGGGAAGATTAGGTAAGGTTGGGTTGGGTTAGGTTAAGTTAGGTTAGGGAAGCTTAGGTTAGGTAAGGTTAGGTAAGGTTGGGTTAGGTTAGGTTAGGGAAGGTTAGGTTAGGGAAGGTTAGGTTAGGTAAGGTTATGTTAAGATTGGTTAGGTTAGGTTAGGTTAAGTTAGTTACGGTTAGGTCAACATCGATGAAGAAACAGTTTGGGAGTCACAATGGGACTATATTCGTTTTCTGACCCATAACTACCTCAAACAGTCACTGATTACCAATTTTAATAACTCTAAATTGATATAGTCATCGGTGTGGGTACGATAGTTTTGGGGTCTGAAGTCTGTGAATACAATATGTTGAGTACGATAGTATGATAACGTTGATACCTACACTCTCTCTCTCTCTCTCTCTCTCTCTCTCTCTCTCTCTCTCTCTCTCTCTCTCTCTCTCTCTCTCTCTCTCTCTTCTTTTCCTTTCTTTTCTCCCCCTTCTCTTTTTTTTCCCTTTTTCCTTTCTTTTCTTCCCTTTTCTTTTCCCTTCTCTTCTCCCCCTTCTCTTATTCCCCCTTCCCTTCCCTTCCCTTTCCTTCCCTTCTCTTCCGTGATATAAGTTACCGTCCCCGCCCCGCCCCCTCATCCATTCCCATCGTCCCTTACAATTACTCGCTATAATATATTAGGTAAGTTTGCTGCTGTGCGCTTCTCCTTGCATCCACGAACCTCTCCTCTTCATCACCCTCCGCCACTCTCTGCTGTCACATTCACGCTCTTAAACTCCATTCTTCTTCTTCTTCTTCTTCTTCTTCTTCTTCTTCTTCTTCTTCTTCTTCTTCTTCTTTTAAGCTAACGCAATTTAGTCACTAACGACGTCCATTTTTTTTATCTTGCCATCTCTTTCTACACTTCAGAGGTTCATACGTTATTTTTTTTCATTCTTATTTGAGGCCTTTTTTTCTTATTTTCGTTCATTTGTATTTTTTTTTTTTTTTAGCATTGACAAAGTTACACACACACACACACACACACACACACACACACACACACACACACGATGTCACTCATTTTGCAGTCTCATTTTTTTATTTTTATTTCTCTGAGTGTCGTTCTTTCGCTCCACATTCACAAACAATTTTCTTTTTCATTCGAGTAATTTTTCTTATTTTCTTTTTAATCTAACACAAATTCACACACACACACACACACACACACACACACACACACACACACACACACACACACACACACACACGAAAATGGTGGCCAAGCAAGGTAATTCAGAACTAATTTACGATCTCACTACCTGCTAATCTAACATGAACGCAGGTAAGATGGAAGCCCTGAGTAAATCTTAGGTGAGGTCATCATTGATTTTATCCCTAAGTAAAAACAATCTCCTCTTTTCCCTTCGATTTCTCTTTCTTCTCCTTCTCTTCCTTTTTCTCCAATTTCTCCTCCTCCTTCTCCTTTCCTCTACCTCTTTTTTTCCATTTTCTCCTATTCCTTCTTCTTCTCTTCCTCCTTTCCTCTACCTTTTCTTCCTTCTTTCTCTTTTTCCTTTTTTTTCTCCTCCTCCTTTCCTCTACCTCTTCTTTCCCCTTTCTCCTTTTCCTCCTTCTTCTCTTCCTCCTTTCCTCTACCTCTTCTTCCTCTTTCTCCTTTTCCTTCTTCTCCTTCTCCTTTCTTTTTCCATTCGTTATATTGGTGATGGAAAACTACAAGGCCATTTCTCGTATCCCGTATTTTCTTGGCTACGTTATAAAGAGTAAATAACTATGAAATCCTTCCTTGTAGCTCTAGTCTTTTTCCACAGCGATACATTACGTCAACAAAATTATAAAACATTTTCCAGTATATCATTTTCTTACGTGTTTTTTTGCTGTGGGTATAGAAAATCATCAATCCATGCTCGTATGTCTTATCTTCCTTACTGTGTTGTACTGGGTATGCAAATCAACGAAGCCATTTCTTGTATCTCATTTTTTTTCACTGCATTATATTAGGTCTGAATAACTATAAAAGCATTCCAAGTGTCTTCATCTTATCTTCATGCGTTATATTGGGTCCACAAAACTATATCAACTAAATTCAGAGAGATAGAGAATGCTGTGAGCGTGTGTTCTTCGTTAATTCTCTCATCATGTTTTTTGCAGTCTGTTTCGTGTCCAAATAAACAAAACAGAGAGAGATTGAAGAAATGATGTCAAGAGTTCTTCATCCTTTTATAATATTCTCTTCACTATAGTCAATACCGCCCACCTAAATAATATAAAATCCAATGTAGAAATGTATTGATGAGTTGCCTTCGCTTGCATTTTAATTCCTTTTCGCTCGCACGACGCATACTCTCAAACAGCAAAAAAATATAATAAAACCGAATCCAGAGCGATATGCAAGAAAAAGGTAATTGGTATTCATTCTTCGATTCTGTATTTCAACTTTAATGCATTTCTTGGGGTCTTGGAGAATGCTAAACAGATAAAATGGAATAGAGTAAAGTGTTAGAGTTCGTTCTGTATACTTAAACGTCTTCGAGAATGCTAAACACCGATAAAATAGAAAAAAGTAAAGTGTTAAAGTTAGTTCTGTATACTTAAATATCTCCCTTTACTGTATCGCGCTACGGGTCGTGTTACAAGACTTCTCCACCCAAGAACACATATTTGACAAGGCTTTCGTAGGAGTTGTGGGCATTTCCAGGAGTAGTTTTATGACCCTGGTGGTAGTGTGAGTCTTCTTCTGTACCATGAACCTGAAGAAACACATATTTGACAAGGCTTTCATAGGAGTTGTGGGCATTTCCAGGAGTAGTTTAATGACCCTGGTGGTAGTGTGACCCTTCCTCTGTACCGTGAACCTGAAGAAACACTCATTAGAACCCGACTGACCCTCTCTTTGACCTTTAGCAATAAGCCACCCAAGGACACATATTTGACAAGGCTTTGGTAGGAGTTGTGGGCATTTCCAGGAGTAGTTTTATGACCCTGGTGTTAGTCTGACCCTTCCTCTGTACCGTGAACCTGAAGACACACTCATTAGAACCCGACTGACCCCCTCTTTGACCTCTAGAAATAGCTGATGGGAGAAGCGAAAGCGAATTACAATACCGACCTTTGTCTCGTCTGATACAAAAAATAAATGATGAAGAGAAATAAAAAATAAAAAAAAGAAACAGTCGCCTACGTTATGCTGCTTCCATCTGTCTCGTCTTTGTCGCATTTCGTCTAGACAGCAAAGATAAAGAATTAATTAAGCGATGCAAAGAAGAAATTGATACGGAAATATTAAAGAAACGTCATCCAATACGTTGTTCCGCTTCAAGATCTCTCCTGTCCGCTCTCTTAACTGCATTTCGCCTGACAGAAAAAAAATATATAAAAAAAGAAAAGAAAAAATAGAGCCCAAGGAAGGGATTAAGAAAGAAATTGAGGGACTTACTTGTTTTTGCTTATGCGCTTGAACTACTTTCTTTAATGTAAAAAAAAAAAAAAAAAAAAAAAAGGGCCAAACGAAAGTATTAAGGAAGAGACTGATGGATTTTCTTGTTTTTGTTTTTGTTTATGTGCTTGAACTGCTTCCTTAATTGTATAAAAAAAAAAAAATGGCTACACTATTCTGCCTCAATCCATCTCAAGTCTCTCTTCTCTTCCTCTCTTTTTCTCTTCTTTCTCTTCTCTCTTTCTGTTGTCTTTCTCTAATCTTCTCTCTCTTTCTCCATATTATCTTTTTTATCAGCTCTTTATCTCTTTTTTCTATCTCTCTTTATCTCCCTTTGTTTCCATTTTTCTTCTATCTCTCTTATCTCTCTTTTCCTCTAATCTTCTCTCTTTCTGCATTATTATCTTTCTCATCGATTTTTCTCCCATTTTCTCTCTCTCGTCTTTCTTCTATCTCTCTTTCTCTCCTTTTATCTCCTTTTTCTCTTCTCTCTCTCTTACTCTAACAGTCTAACGTTTCCCTTCCTTTCTCTCTTTTCTCTCCTCGTCTTCGTCGCATTTCGTTTTAATAACCAAAAAAAAAACGAATGCAAAAAAGTATAAAAAAAAAAAACGACAAAAAAATCGACTACCAACCAGTCAGCCACCCCAGGGTTCGTGTCCCGCGCCAGTATCTCACGCACGCTGAGGGCTGGGCCGAGGCTTTTCTCTAATAACCACTTCTGCTCAGGTTTCCATGGCAGGGAAGGCATCAATTTCACCGACGGGCGCTCAACGGCTTTTAATCTAGCAATATATATATTTAGCGGCGCGGGGCGGAGCGGGTTTGGCGAAAGTATTCTGAATGTGCGTCGGGCGGAAGAGAGAGAGAGTGTGTGTGTGTGTGTGTGTGTGTGTGTGTGTGTGTGGATATGAGGAGAGGAAAGGAAGGGTATGCAGGCAGGAACAATCACAGAACTCACTCTCTTTCAACTTCTTTCTCTCTCTGTATCTATCAATGTGTTTATCTATCTGTGTTTATCTATCGCTCACCCTTATCTATCTATTTGTTTATGTGGATATGAGGAGAAGGATGGAAGGGAAGGCAGGCAGGAACAATCACAGAACTCACTCTCTTTCAACTTCTTTCTCTCTCTGTATCTATCAATGTGTTTATCTATCTGTGTTTATCTATCGCTCACCCTTATCTATCTATCTCTTTATCTATCTAAGGTAAGGTGGATAGGCATAAGTTATCTTTCTCTCTCTTTCTCCCTTTTTATTTCTCTTTCTATCGTTTTTATCTATCTGTATCTGTTTGTTTGTATCTATTGTATATGGGATGGAGAGGAAGGTGGGTAGATTGCTCTCTCTCTCTCTCTCTCTCTCTCTCTCTCTCTCTCTCTCTCTCTCTCTCTCTCTCTCTCTCTCTCTCTCTCTCTCTCTCTCTCTCTCTCTCTCTCTCTCTCTCTCTCTCTCTCTCTCTCTCTCTCTCTCTCAGTCTGTATCTCTTTGCCAATCTGTTTACCAGTGCTACAAGTGAACAGTTTAACAGAATGATACTTTCTGTGATTGCTTGCTCCTCATATTTTCAATGTACTTAACATTCATTTTTATTTTCTTTCTTTCCTCTTCTTCTTCTCCTCATTCTCTTCCTCCTCTACATTCTCCTTCTCCTTTTCTTTCTTCTCTTTCACATTCTCTTTCTGATTTTCTTTCTCCTCCTCCTCCTCCTCTTCCGCCTCCTCCTCCTCCTTCCACCGTATTATATTCAGCTCAGGATAGAAGAACGTTTACCATTTTCAAGTTTAATAAAGTGACAAACGTTTTCATTCGGAGGAAGGCGAAGAAAAATAAAACTGAGGAGGAGGAGGAGGAGGAGGAAGTAGAGAAATATACGAGTGGAAATAGTGAGGAGGGGGAAGCAGGAGGAGGAGGAGGAAGAGGAGGAGGAAGAGAAAATGGTATGGGAGGAGGAAATATAAGTGGGAGAGAAAAATAGATATGCCAAATGGACTCTCTCGTTCCTATTTCCTCCGCTTCCTTTCTCTCCTTCTCTTCCTTCCTTCCTCCTCCTCCTCCTCCTCCTCCTCTCCTCTGCACCTCGCCATGTTTATTTAAATGGCCGAATTTTTGTATATGTTTCCTGCTTGGCTTTTGTGTGTGTGTTTGTAAGTTTGTGTGTTTGTGTTGCTGGACCCAAAGGAAGGCTGGTGTGTGGGGGGGGAGGGGGAGGGGAAAGGGAAGGGGGAGGATGAGGGGGAGGGGGATGGGAGGGGGGAGGATGAGGGGGAGGGGAAGGGGGACGTGTGTGTGTGTGTGTGTGTGTGTGTGTGTGTGTGTAACAATATCACTAACAATAACAGCGATAAAAATAACAAAACAAGTAATACAAGCAACACACTGAGAGCTAGCCGTGTAGTAATATCACACACAAACACACAAACACACACAAGGACACAAAGCAACGCAGCAATACTCGCGTCCCGTCTCATAAACATACAGGTCAGGGACAAAAGCCGAAATAACGGAGTCCCCCAAACAGCGAGGCTCACCGTAAAGAAAACGCGGTGTGCGAGATGACTCTCCGCGCGCGTGGACTGCAGCCGTGAGGGAGGCAAAACGGCTCTCACAATTTTATGATCCAGCGCTGAGGTCGACAATAGGAGAGAGAGAGAGAGAGAGAGAGAGAGAGAGAGAGAGAGAGAGAGAGAGAGAGAGAGAGAGAGAGAGAGAGAGAGAGAGAAGATGGAGAATATGAAGAGATGAAGGGTCAGGAAGGGGAGGAAGGTCAGAGGGAGCTTGCTTAAATCATCGGAGGTCAGAGAGAGAGGCAGAGATTAAGTTCAGGAAAGGAAGAAGAGGGAGAAGAAGAAGAGGAAGATGAAGGGTCAAGAAAGGGCAGAAAGGTGTAGGTAGGGGTAGGAAGGTCAGAGGGAGACTTGTTTAAATCATCGGAGGTCAGAGAGAGAGGCAGAGATTAAGTCCAGGAAAGGGAGAATAGGGAGAAGAAGAAGAGGAAGATGAAGGGTCAGGAAAGGGCAGAAAGGTGTAGGTAGGGGCAGGAAGGTCAGAGGGAGCTTGCTTAAATCATCGGAGGTCAGAGAGAGAGGCAGAGATTAAGTACAGGAAAGGGAGAAGAGGGAGAAGAAGAAGAGGAAGATAAAGGGTCAGGAAGGGCCAGAAAGGTGTAGGTAGGGACAGGAAGGTCAGAAATAGACTCGCCCAGGTCATCAGAGGTCAGAGAGAGGCAAAGATTAAGTCCAGGAAAGGGAGAAGAGGGAGAAGAAGAGGAAGATGAAGGCTCAGGAAAGGGCAGGAAGGTCAGAGAGGGAGACTCGCCCAGAACATCAGAGGTCAGATGGAGGAAGATTAAGAGGAGGGAGAAATCACGACTGTTCCAAATTCTTATGATAGGAAAGATATGTGTGTGTTAATAAGATAATAAAACGAATACTTGAAGGATATAGAGCAGTAATCCACGTTATTCTGCTTCAATCTTTCACGCTCTCTCTTCGTTCCGTTTCATCTTAACTGCAAAAATATGAAGAAATAAACTATGCAAAAAAAAAGGAAAATCGGAGCTAACACACCTACATTTGATAAGGTTTTCGAGGAGGTTTATTTTTTCTATACTTCCTCCTGAGCTTTTCTATGGTATTTTTCGGTTGTGTGAGTATTTCTATTGGTTACTTTTATGAGCATTGAGATAGTGTGAAAAGTCTTCTGCACCATGAATGTGAATAAGTATACACTCGAGATCCCAACTAATAACCTTTGTAGCCTTTGAAAACTTATGTTGTGAGTCAAAAGCGTCTCAGAGTACGGGCCTTACATACCCAAATTTAATAAGACTTTCGTAGAGATTCAAGGATTTTCATGAGTAGTTTTAAAGGCATGCTGATTTTCATTTTATTTTTTTACAACAAAGGAGACAGCTCAAGGGCACAAAAAAAAAGGAAACAATAATAAAAAAAAAGCCCGCTACTCGCTGCTCTTGCTAAAAAAAAAAGATTCAAAAGAGGTGGCCGAAAGAGAGGTCTTCAGTATGAGTTGACATAGCTTCTGCACCGTGAATGTGAATAAAACACTAATGCGAACCCGACTAATTCCCTTTGTGGCCATTGAAAATATTTATAATTATACCCGAAAGCATCTGACAAACCGTTCCAAGCCTTCCCCAGTTACCCTTCGCCTCCTCCAGCCAAGAAAACCCGGGAATCATGGCATTGATGTGTACCGTTGAAGATGAAAATAGTTTGCCATTCCATTTAGAAGAAAACGAACTTCCAGCGAGTTTGTGATTTCCTGCCAAAACAAGCGGAGCCTCGGGCCGTCTCGGAGTCAATAAAGTGTCACGTCGGGGCGCGAGGGGCGTTGACAGCCGTGTTCCGCCGCCCAAACTTTGTACTGACGAGACGCGGGAGAACACAATGGCCTGCATGAGTGGCGTGAAGCTAAAAGAAAAAGTGACCCTGTGTGTGAAATTTGCCGAGGTTTAAAAAATAAGTATAAATAAGAACAATAAGAAAAAAAGAGGAATGAAAGAGAAAAATTATGTGAAAGACCAGAGAAGAAAAAATACACTAAGAAACAAAGAATAAGATGGCAGAATAAGTGACTTCGTGTGTGTGAACTTTGTCGAGGTTGAAAAAAAGTATAGATAAGGAAAATAAAAATAAAAATACTGGAATGAAAAAAAACTTATGTGAAAGACCAGAGAAAAAAACAACAAAGAAATAAAGGAGATGAGGTGTCAGAATAAGCGACTTCGTGTGTGTGAACTTTGCCGATGTTGAAAAAAAATAAGTTTAGAAGAAAAAAAGATCAGAAAAAAGAGTGTAAAAGGCCAAAGAAGAAGCAACACTGGGAAACAAAGGACGAGGTGGCGGAATAAGTGGCTTCGTGTGTGTGTGTGTGTGTGTGTGTGTGTGTGTGTGTGTGTGTGTGTGTGTGGAGCTGAGTGTGTATGTGTGGGGGGAAGGGGGGATGATTGTGTGTGTGCGTGTGTGTGTGTGTGTGTGTGTGTGTGTGTGTGTGTGTGTTATTTTTTTATTTTTTTATTGATTGTTTTTTCCATCGATCTGTTTGTCTGTCTTTCTGTCTGTTTGTCTGTCTGTGTGTGTCCCATTTTAAAAACTTTCAGTATATTTTCTCTTTCTATCTATTTATCTATCTATTTGCCTCTTTCTGTGTCTATTCCAAAAGTATAATCCATCACTTTCTTTTCCTTTCTCTGTCTCTCTCTCTATCTATCTATCTTTGTCTGTCTATCCATCTATTTGCTTATCTACTTTCGTCTATGTCCCATTCTTCCAAAACTGCAATCCATCTCTCTCTCTCTCTCTCTCTCTCTCTCTCTCTCTCTCTCTCTCTCTCTCACTCTCACTCCCCCTCCCTCCCCCTCCCCTCTCATGCATACGCTCACATTTCTCTGTCCATCACATTAGATTAAAGATGGCGAGACAGCGGCGGGACGGAAGCGGGGCGGCGGAGGCTGACGTGGGGGGAATTAATGAAGGCGATCTCTCCAACCTTGATCTTTCCTCCTCCTCCTCCTCCTCCTCCTCGAAGTCTCATGAATATTTGACTTTTTATTTTTATTTTCCGATTCCTTTCTTTTCCTCGCCTTTTCGTTCTTTAATTCTCTTTCCTTCTTTTCTTTCTTCTTATCCCCTTCCTCCTCCTCCTCCTCCTCCTCCTCCTCCTCCTCCTCGAAGTCTCACGAATATATAGCTTTTTATTTTATTTTTATTTTTCGATTCCTTGCCTTTTCGTTTTTTTTTAATTCTCTTTTCTTCTTTTCTTTCTTCTTATCCTCTTTCTTCTTTCCTTTTCCTTTCTTCCTTTAATGTTTCCTCCTCGAAGTCTCATGAATATTAAGCTTTTTATTTTTATTTTTTTTAATTTTTCGATTCCTCGCCTTTTCGTTCTTTAATTCTCTTTCCTTCTTTTCTTTCTTCTTATCCTTTTTCTTCTTTCCTCTTCCTTTCTTCCTTTAATGTTTCCTCCTCGAAGTCTCATTTATCTTTTTTTTCCCTTTTAATCCTTTTCTTTCCTTCTTTTCTTTCTTTTATCTCCTTTCTTCTTTCCTCTTCCTTTCTTCCTTAAATATTTCCTCCTCGAAGTCTCATTTATGTTTTATTTTATTTTTTTAAGCTTTTATAATCCTTCTCTTTTCTTCTTTTGCCTTCTTTTTCTTCTTTTTCCCTTCTCTCATTTCCTTGTTTCCTTCTCGGCTTTCTCTTCCTCATGAATATATACTTTTTATTTTATTTTCCTCTCTTTCCTTCTCTCCTCTCCTTTAACCTCTGCATGCACTTAATGAGGCCTATTATTTTACTCCTTTCTTCTGCTCTTTTCTTAACTAACTTACTTTACAATCATTTATTTCCTTCGAACGAGAAAGTAAAATAAAAGACTAATAAGAGGAACCTTGAGTGAATGACAGGAAACGAACGTGATATCCTCTGTGCCGCACTTCACCTGTATCATACCTGTACTATACCAGGTTGTAGTTAATAATGGAGGAAGGCGAACAGAACACCTCACCTGTATCATACCTGTAGTATACCAGATTGTAGTTAATAATGGAGGAAGGTGAACAGAACACCTCACCTGTATCATACCTGTACTATACCAGGTTGTAGTTAATAATGGAGGAAGGCGAACAGAACACCTCACCTGTATCATACCTGTACTATACCAGGTTGTAGTTAATACTGGAGGAAGGCGAACAGAACACCTCACCTGTATCATACCTGTACTATACCAGGTTGTAGTTGATAATGGAGTAAGGTGAACGGAAAAAAACAGTAACATAAACTAAGCAAAAATATCTACCACTGACATCAACAATATTTAATCGAACGCCTTATCTTATTGTTAGTTTCCAGGAGTGTTACCATGTAGAAATTAGGTTATTCTGGCGTTAGGTGAAAATAGATACTAGAGATAGAAGATAAATAGACGCAGAATAAACGTAGCTGACCTTTTTTTTTTTTACAACAAAGGAGACAGCTCAAGGGCACAAAAAAAGGAAACAATAATAGAAAAATGCCCGCTACTCGCTGCTCCTATAAAAAGAATCAAAAGAGGAGGCCGAAAGAGAGGCTTATATATTTCTACATCCATTATTTTTTGCACACTCGATATAATGTGATAAGCTGAAAAAATATTAGTATAGAGAAAATAAACGATTAGATACTATTTCGGTTTTATTTTTATTGGTTGTTTTTGCATTCCCGTAGACTAAGTAATCATATAATGCGCTTAAGTTGAATTGTGAAGGCCAAAACAGTGGAAATCTTAACATTGGAAAAATACCAATAAATAATAACAGTTGAAATAAATAGTATCATGACACCTCTCCTCCCGAAATTGACCTCTCTTTCGGCCACATCTTTTGATTCTTTTTTTTTTAGGAGCAGCGAGTAGCGGGCTTTTTTTATAATTATTGTTTCCTTTTTTTGTGCCCTTGAGCTGTCTCCTTTGTTGTAAAAAAAAAGAAGTAAATAACGTAGGAAAAATATAGAAGCTTGCCACTGACGTCAACAAAATCTAATCGTTCGCTGTGTTATTTGTTGGTAATGTCCAGGAATGTTAACCAGGTAGAAATCAATTAGGACCGGAATAAGGTGAGAATGGGTACAGTAACCTAACCACCAATAAGAAAACAAAATCTAATCGTTCGCTATTTTATTTATTGGTATTTTCCAGGAATGTTAACCAGGTAGAAATCAATTAGGAGCGGAATAAGGTGAAAACGAGTACAGTAACCTAACCACCAATGAGAAAACAAAATCGAATCGTTCACTCTTTCATTTGTTGGTAATGTCCAGGAATGTCACCAGGTAGAAATCAATTAGGACCGGAATAAGGTGAGAATGGGTACAGTAACCTAACCACCAATAAGAAAACAAAATCGAATCGTTGGCTATTTTATTTGTTGGTATTTTCCAGGAATCGTTCGCTCTTTCATTTGTTGTTAATTTCCAGGAATGTTAACCAGGTAGACATCAATTAGGACCGGAATAAGGTGAGAACGAGTACAATAACCTAACCACAAGTAAAAACACCAGCCTCTGACGTCAGGAATATGCAATGATACGTTTCATTTTGTCATTATTGTTAGTTTCTAGGAATGTTACCAGATAAAAAAAATAATCGGTATACCAGAGGAAGATGAAAATAGCAGTGCACCAAATATATAAAAAAAGAAATATGTCAAGTGATCTCAATAGCTTGTAATTTTACGCTTTTATATATATTACCTTTAGTTTCCAGGAATAGAGTCGCGAGTGCCGGGAAACTCCTCCGCCACACACACGCGTAAAAAAAGGGAAAAAAGAAAGAAAGACTAAAGGCGAAAGCAAATCCCTGGCAAGCTCTCGCGTCTGTCTCTTTCTTTCAAGTTTCTTTTGTCAGGATTCCGAGTTGAAGCTTATTCCCACGTCAACTTCGTCTCTCTTGATGGATCTAACCCCTTTCTCCTTCCCCTCCCTCCCTCTCTCTATCCCTTTTCCTTCCCCTCCCTTCCTCTCTCTACCCCTTCCCCTCCCTCCCTCTCTCTACCCTTCCCCTCCCTCCCTCTCTCTACCCCTTTTCCTTTCCCTTCCCTCTCTCTACCCCTTCCCCTTCCTCCCTTGCCACTGTCGCCCTTCCCTCCCTCCAGCTCCCCCTTTTCATCCTTTTCCTCTTCCCCCCTTTCCTTTTTTTTTTTTTTATTCTGATTATTATTTTCTTGTCTCTGTCTCCCTTCCTTCCTTCCCCATTCTCTCCCTCTTCTTCCCTCCCTCCCCTCCTCTCCTTTCCTTTTCTCTCCTTCTCCCTTCCTTTTTTTCGTTTTATGCTTTTTATTTCCCTGTCACTATCTCCTCCTCCTTCTCCTCCCTTTCCCCTTCCTCCTTCTCCCCCTCCCCTTCCCTCCCCCTCTCTCCCTTTTTTTTCTCGTTTCATTCTTTCCTTATATTCCTGCCACTCCTCCCTTCCTTCCCTCCTCCCCTCTTCTCCTCTCCCTCCTCTTCCCCATCCTCCCTCTCCCCTTCCCCTTATTTTCATTTTACTCCTCGTCTTATTTTCCTGTCAGTGTCTCCTCCCCTCTTCCTTCCCTCTTCTCCCCTTCCTCCTCCTCTTTTTTTTTTTTTTGATTCACGAACCTCACTTAAGACTTATTATTTACTTGGAAAGATGATTAATGTAAAAAATAAGAGTAATATTGAGTGTGGAAAAAGGGAACCATGTCTGATTATATACACAACGACCTTTTTTTCATATATTTCTTTCGAGTTCTGAAAGTCTAAAGAGCCACTGACTTCTCTTATTCAATTACTTCAACCACTCTCTCTTCCCAGCTCGCTCGACGGTGTGTTCTTTTCCCTCCTCCCTATCCATTTAAGGTAATACCGAAAGGGGACAGGAGCGAAACAGGTAGGAATTTAAGAGTTAGGGTCGGCGGGCAAGGAGAGGGAAAGAAAGAATTTGTTGGCGTTGTAAAGGAAAGTAAAATGTTGCGAATGAGAAATGTCGGAGGGAGGGAAGAGGAAGGAGGAAAGGAAGGAAGGAAGGGAGGAAGAGAGAGGGTGATAGGAGAGAGAATAAAAGAGTTGGAAGTGAAAGAGGGAG